>NW_008612538.1:0-12935 GCF_000691845.1 Merops nubicus | reverse complement strand
AAAGTGGTTTAAACCACCACACCTGGGAAAAAAGAGACTAATAAAAAAGCACGTTCACCCATGCTGTGTTTTTAGGGATCAATAGGAAGCAGCTACATACATTCTCTGCACTGTGACAGCCATCTCAAGAGCCTTTGGGTAGACTGGAAATGTTCTCATGGTGAGGCAGCCTTTGATGCTGGTACACACAGATATTTTCAATAGCTCTCTCATCAGATTCAAAGAGGGAGAAACTGATGCCACATGGAGATACACATGAATACATGCCTCATCACTTACTTGTGCCCAAACAAACTTCTTCTCTACAGGAACATATGAGGAGTCCATCACTATGGGGACAACTGTTCTGGCAACTACCAGGTATTTCTGTGATCAGCTGGGGAAGGGACAGCAGGTGCCCTGGTTAGCCCCAAGATTGGTACACACATATGCCACTCAAGGTCTGGCTGAGCCTAGATGACGATCTGAGCTTGCTCCAGCAGCCAAGACAAACCAGCTTCAAAAGGCAAAGCCAACCTGTGGAGTGACGTGGGTTGTGCATAAACACCCAGCCACTTCTGAGTCCCCAAGTCTGGTAGTCACTTGCAGCCACTCTATCTGAACATGACTTTTGGCCCATCTCATCATGGAAACATACCAGGTTTTAGAGATTCTACCTGATCTGTCTCCACACACTCATGTGGATTGTACATTTGTTTTCCACACGATCAGGAGTATGTCAGACCCGCGACTGTCACAGGACAGCCAGCTCCATGTGAGGTCTTAGAAGCCGCTCGCTACACCTCATTTGTAGGCTGAGTCAGTAAATAGGGACAGGATGTAACAACTTGATGCATCTTTGGAAGCAATTTTGCAAAGATTGTGAAGAGCTGGTGAAGGCTGAAACCAGTGAGGTTTGTTTCAGCTTAGTCTATCGGTCTCTCCCATGACAGAGCTGGAAATGGGGGCTGTGAAGGTTGTCGCAGTCCTCCTGTTTGGCCAGAGTTGAGGCCAGGGGGTTGACAGTCAGCAGGTAGGCAGAGATGCTGACTGGGTGTCACAGGTTAGAGCTGGGATCAAGGAGAACCATGAAGGACCCTAACCCAGTTAGAACATTTGCAGGGCCTTTACTGAGAAGAACAAGAGAAAACAGGTGGAACTGCTAATCCCCAAGAGGAAAAGCAAGGAAGGAAATGTTGGAAATGGTTGTTTGTATGTGAGGCTCTTGGAAGAGATGAAAAATAATTAAGCTTCCTGACTTGCAGCACAATGGCTGGAGAGCAATCTCTCCTGCCCTAGGGTGCTGCTCGGGGAGCTCTGCCCTTCTCCAGCACCAGTGCTGCTGTGTTTCTGGTAAAAGTCTCGTGGCCTTAAGACCAAAAGCATTCAGTAATACTACAGTCAAGCTGAATTCATTTCAGCCAAAATGGATAAGGAAAAAACAGTCCCATTCAACACTTCTTCACTTATTTTTCACTTTATGAACTATAGATACCCCACAGCCATTGAACTCCTTCAGACTGGAAGAACCCTATTCCAGCAGCCACTTAACTTGCCTCAGGGCCTGTGGGAGTTTATTTTTTCCCCTTACATGTCCAACAGCTCCTTTATTACTACACAAGGATTTTGGCTTTTATTTAAAAACACACTACCTTTGTGTCAGTAAAAGAAAGCCTGAAGGTGCAAACAAAGCCTAAAGTTGCAAACACTAGAAGTTTAAAAGCCAGAAATTCATTTATTTTCTGTCTTCAACACTTGGCATTTGTGACAATGACATCCAATTGTGAAAGACTGGTGCACGTGAGGTACTGTGTAAGGTTAGGCTGCTCACCTATACAACATGAATGCTCTTTCTGAAAAGAATAATTTTATGGAACAGGGGAGAGAGAGACTGTGTATAGACACCAAAAAAGTGAGACCTGGTTCACTTTCTGGGATGGGAACACCTACAAGCGGATCCTCTGTAGACCCTCTGCCGTTTAACAAGCTGCGTGCTCATACAGAGTGGGCAGCACTTCAAGGTTCTCTGTCCCTCCTGTCTCCTCCTACCTGCAGAAAACAAATCAAATAAAATTCTCTGTTCTTTTAAGCTTGTAAAGAGTAATCATACAACCCTTCTTTCTGTAAGAAAACTGGTTTCGAGATTCCCAGCTGGTTTCTGAACACAAAACTGAAACAAAGCCGAGCTGCTGTCTCCCCCCAGTGTCAGCAAATTTTCTTGTTCTCGACTGCAACTGCCGCACATAGGATGACCAAGAGTAAAAAAACCTTCTGTAACCTATCCAGTGATAGCATAGATCAAAACTCTGCTCTGGTGTGTCAGGGAACAAATGTTGGTTCAGGTTTGGGAGTGGGTAAGAGCTCTTCTTTCTAGACGAAAGATGGAAACAATCATTTTAGCAGGACCTGTTGCAACAGGACAAGGGGTAATGGTTTTAAACTAAAAGAGGGGAAATATTTAAACTAAAAGGGAGAAATATTTTATAATGAGGGTGGTGAAACGCTGGCACAGATTGCCCAGAGACATGGTAGAAGCCCCATCCCTGGAAACATTCAAGGTCAGGTTGGACGTGGTTCTGAGCAACCTGATCTAGTTGAATCTGTCCCTGCTTACTGCAGGGGGAGTTGGACTAGACGACCTTTAAAGGTTCCTTCCAACCCAAAGCATTCTGTGATTCTAGGATTGATTCTTATTTCAGAAACTTTAGGGTATCAGCCTGCTGCAACACCCATCACAAGTTCTAGGGGTTATCTATGCTATAGCGCTACCCCAAAGTTAAAGAAAAAAGCAGACAGGTTGGACCAGCTTTGAAGTCTTACATGTACAAAGAGGCTTTCTGATTTGGCTGTAAAGGCAAAAAAGGTGGTGATGTGGGGGGACTTCTGAGGAGACTCCTCACAGCTGCTTTCTCCCCTGTTCAAGACAGGGACAAAAAAAGAGGCCCCATGCATTAACTCCCTTCTTGCATGTTTGGCAAGGTAGGGCCCTCAGCTTTTAATGCCAGCCTTGAGTGCTTTGGAGACTAAATGGTGCCCAACTGGTGCCCAATTGCTTTGAAGCTAAATTACTTGCTTTAAAGGGAGATTGTACACCTTTGATTCTGCTTACAGAGCAACTGTATTGAAGCACAGAATACCTCTGTTTTCAGTTTAAAAAAGAAAAAAAAAGCTCATTATTACTACTGGTCTAGGAAAACTCTTGGTTCGGGGTGTAAAAAATCTAGATTTGGGCCAATATTCAAAGGGCACTGGTGACTGCACAGAGCGAAGACATTGCTTACTCCTGAAGCTGCTGGACACTAGATAGGCCTGACAGCTTCCTGTTCAGGCCTGGGCCTGTGGCTTAGCCAAGTACAGTGACACATTCCCCTCAAAAGCTGTTTAATGGAGGTTGACAGTGAGAACGTTCTCACCGAACACCTCAGAGCCATTTAATTAAATTACAGTTCAATCCCACCTTTGCATAGACAGATTACTGCTGAACGTGTAGAGGAAAACTCTTGTTTTACAACACCACTACGAATTCCCTAGCCTGGCAGTCCCGAGGCTGCTGTCGCAGGGGTATTGCTCTATCCCAGGAATGGCCTGCTGCAGTCCTTACATTGCCCAGCCACCACCGTGACCGCATGAGGAGCGAGACTGTAAAAATCCCTGCAGTTCCCCAGGAGTAACTCCGCCCCAGCAAGGGCCCTCTGAGCATCAGCAGCACACAAAGGACGTCAGGTCGTGGCCGAGAGGCCCTCCCTGCAGCAGCGTGCGCTGGTGTGACCACAGCAGGCACCTCAGCCCGCAGCCGCAGGGAGAGGGCAGGAGTGAGTCACCCCAGAAGCCTCCCGCCTCCTGCCAGACACCCAGCAGTCCTCCAAGGGCCCTCCAAGGGCCCTCCATCTCACCTCTTCCCACCTCTCCCTGCTCCACCGTCAGATTTCATCTTCATCTTAGCTTCCAGAAGATACAAGGATCTAGGAAGTGCTTTATAATGGGAATGTGAAGGGAAACACGATGGCAAATGTACCTGTTGGCACTGCTGTGCATGCCTAAACCTTTATTTCTGTGAAAAAAAAATCTGTTGATAAACCTACTGTGAGCATGTTAGCTTATCCCCCATGATTTGGTGTTACTGCACATGCAGGAATGGCAAGGAAAGCCCCCTCTGCTTCACAGACCATAAATAGAGAGCCATACACAGTTCTCACTGTGCATAGCACCTGAGATGTGCTATAATAAACCTCCTAGCATGAAACTTCCTCAAACATGACACTGATTTGCATTAATCTAAGGAATCCCAGGTGTAGAAAGTGGTCTGAGAAAGGCCTGCTTGGAAAATCTCCTCTTCTGGGTTTACTGATCTGCATTCAACAAAGGGCCCACAAGTCTCAGATTTAAACCCTTACAGGAATCAGCTGCTCTGAAAAAGCTGCATAGAATCCTCCCCATTTCCTTCTGTCTGTCCATGAACCTTGTTTATACCCATGAAGGACTCAGTGTTTTGCTCTTTAAAACCAGCTACCTCCTTTGCAGATAACCTTTAAAATCTGCCTCCCCTGCAGCTCTATCTGTACTATTTGAGTAAGTAGCAACCAAGGCCATTACTTTTTTTTTCCTTACAAATGATACTTTATTGCATAAATAGAGGCTCAGACATTTTGCTGTACATATAAAAAGTTGATATCCAGTTTAAGTGAATGTTACTCTTGAGGGTTTTACTCCTTTGACACATCCTTCACCTACAGGAAGGCTTCATTCTCCCAGGAAAGGAATCCAACGTAAGCTGCCAAGTGTCAGAAAATCTGCAGGGTGGGGAAACAGCAGTGAGAGGAGCAGGCCTGACAGGCTGGCAGCACACGGGCTAAATCTGCCTGTGCACGTGGCAGGCTGTAACCGGAGCTCTGCGGTGCTGACACTGCAGAACGGTTCCGGTTCCAGGGTCGGAGAATTCACCTCTTCTTACAATCCCATTATAGAAATATGATGGCAGACAGCCCAAGAGATGGCAGGATTTAGGAAGGACTGGGCCTCTGGTGGGCAACATGGGGTGACAGGGCAAGCAGGGCATTTTCTGCGAGATCAGAGATGCTTTAAAGCCAGTCATTCAACAAGGTGTCAATGTGACATGCTAGACACAGAGGCCTCCCGGGATGAGCTCGTTACCCTGGTTCCTCAACCCCCTGGGCTATGGACTCTGCCAAACAGACCTCTCGGGGACCCAAGGCTGCACACACAGCACAGGACTGTCTCCTGTTACAACTAGCAGGCTTGCTCACTTGCAGGGCAGCCCATCTCTCACTGATTTAGAAATAAAACTCCATATAACTGACTTAATCTCTGCAAAAACAGAAAGAAGTGTTCTTACAGCATTTTTCAGTGGCTAGCGAAACAAATTTAAAATAAAAGTTTAAAATGGCACATGTCTACCCAGAGACAAGTTCTCAAGCTGGTGTAAACAGGAGACTGCAAAACACCTTTGTATTTGTTGTTTTTTTTCTATGTGAATGAACCACTTCATTCCCACAGTTATTTCCAGGGCCCGTTTCTAGTGACAATTCCCAATTCTTGTTGCAGGAAATAAACAGTGATAGGTTTGAAATCAAAACTAGCAAACATTCCTAAAAACTGAAACTCTCTTTATATGTGAAGTGATGACCTCAGAAGGGGAAATTAAGGTTTTTAGTTTACTGAAGAGCAACATTACTTCAAACTCCCACTGAGCTTACAAAGGGCAGGCAGAAGTAGAATTCCCATTTTGCTGTAGAACAGAGAAATGTGAAACAAGCTGATAAAAAAATTTCACACTAAACAAGTAATGGAATATAATCTTAGCACTAGGCAGTACTCATTTTGCTAATGTACTTGATCCAATAAGCCAATGACTCCTTAAACTTTGAAAACAGAGGGAAGGAGAATGAAAACCCAAAGCTTTAAGAGATTTTGTTAAGTTCACTTTGCTCTTTTTACGCAGAAAGTTGTCAGTTTTCTTCAGTGAAGTATATATATAGTGGATGGTACATAGCATAACCTGTAGCACTTGTTACCTTGGGAAGTTCCATGGCACAAGGTTTGGCCCTTTCAATGAAACTACCTACAACTTGCCATGTATTTAACTAATATGGAATGGCTTATTCTTTTCCATCTTAATTATGTGACTTAGGAGGTCTTACTGCATGCTCCTGTCTGGCATGCATCTCGTGTTTTTTTTGCCCAGTACAAGTACCTCTTCGTGCATCAGGACTTCCTGTGCACCTGTGCAATTGCTTGGGCATAAAAAATCAAGGAGATTCAGAAAAGACAAGGAATACCGTGCTAAGATCTCCTAAATCCAAACCATGGCTGCCAAGTTTTCTGGTGGTAACTGCAATTCCTACAAAGAATGGGCATGATATGGGTGTGTAAATATGATGAAATGTCACAGGAGATAAATATTGTAAGAACTCAGCTAATGGTGGTGGTTGTAATTGCATGATCCAAATGCATCCCAGACAAAGCATAACAGGATTAATATGCCAATGCCATTATCAAACACCAAGATGTCAAACAAATTCTATACCTGAGAAACTCTTCAATCATCCTTCTTCTCTGCTTCTGTTTTCAATTTCTCTTCACGTTCCCTCTTCAGTTTTTCTTCAATTTTTTTGCTCTGGTACATTTTTACTCCAGCAAACGCTAAGCAGAGAATCAATGTTTTAGCTGCCAAAATGTACATCAGCAATGGGAAATTCTCCAAAGCCTAAAATGCAAAATAATATATTTAGGCAGTTACTGGAACACTTGGGCAATTGAAAATGAGTCTGCAGGGATGCTACACAGCTTCCTACAACAACAGCATTATTCAAAGCAACGCAAAGCAACGGCAATGCTCCTCTGTTCATGCTTTTTTTTTTTTTTTTTTTTTATGTAGGAAACTTGAAACAAGGCAGACCAACATCTGGGGGAAAGGGCAAAACTGAGTTCGCTCAAGTTTGTACCTGAAGCCCTTTTGAACAGTTCTTTGTTGCTTGTGATTGCTTTACAGCAAATGGAATATTGACACAATCTGGAGCCGAAAGGGAAGAAGTGAGTATTTTAGGAAAACTATAAATGTGCAAACACTTCTGAACAATTCCCACATGAGCAACGGATCCATGCATATCAGCTATCAGGTGTGATCTTCAAAGACATTTTTGTGCTCCTAGAAATTTTCATTTATGGTAGTTCTGTAATTAACAGACACACATCTGGAAGGTATAGATAAATGCCTTTAAACTGGAAGGAAAAAAATAAAAAACCTAGAGGATCCAATGATTCAGTTTCACAAGTTTTTAATGCCTGGAACCACTGAAATTGCACGACACATTTCCAGGTCAGAAAAGCATGCTACTGTAAGTGCACGTGGAGTGGAAAATAAAATGCAAATGGGTAACACTGTGAACATGAAATACAAATATAACGAGAGTGGCACAGGCACTCAGTGAAAGATGTCAATTCCAGAATATTAAAGGTACATGAACTTCGCAGCCCACTGTTTCAAAAAGCCACCTGGTTAGCAGGATTCGTCCAGTCTGTCAGTGATGCACAATAGGTTCATAGTGCCAGCTCCCCTTTAGCAAGCCTCCCGGTAACCCTCTGTACCCTTAGCAGGCCTTCCACCACCTCATAATGCTGTTTGGTCATCATCAAAATAGTGAATCTAGAACAAGCTTTGTAGCCACACACCTTTAGTGTGTCCCCTTAAAGTCCACACATCAGAGGCTCAAGTGAGGTCTTCTATAACATTGACCTCTACAAGGTGCATGTTCCCTTTGACATTAGGCCAATCTTCTCCAGTTTTGCAAAAACCCATCATCCTGTCAATCTCCCAACATATTAAAAGTGGCAATCTCTCTAAACCACACCTCCGCAACAGCAGGGAGGTGGAGCCAAGGTGTGGGGTTAGCATTGCTTGCTTGATAAATGGTTTGATTTACAATGTTAAAATTGCCAATGCACGAGGCACTTGCTCAAACATTCCTGTGCCTTACGCGCAAACCCTGCAATGTTTACGGCCCCAATACACTAGAAAACACAGTGGAGAACACACCCAGCAGTAACAAAAGGAGCTGAGGAAAGAGCAGACAGAGAAAAGCCTGGAAAGAGGAAAGCCAGGAGGAGAAGAGGCGAGCGGAGCAGAGCTCGCCTACCAGTACTGCACTCAGGTCTGTAAGTGAGGCCCCATCAAGTGCTGGTGCCAACCCATAGAGTGCAAGCCTGTATGGCAAGAAAGGACAACAACATCATGTCCTCTGTCTCTGAGGTGCACAGAGGTCAACCATACTTCACCTAGGCAAGGAAGCCATCTTTAAATACAGGCCCCATCCAACCACACCTTACATGCACCTGCTTGAAAGAGCAGAAATTCACTGCTTTACAAATGTGAAACATCCTCACCCTCCAGTTAAATGCCACCATCTTGGCTGCGTGCTGATATCGCCCGTCCTGCGGCAGGTTGCGGCCAGCACCGATGAGCGTCACACTTCTACGGGCACAGACCAGGGCAGCAGCATCTTGAAGAAACAGAAATTGAAAAAGAATTAGCCCGTCTGCTTCTACTCAGCATGTCCACCCTGCACCTTTCTGACAAGCTCATCTGCTGCACAGCTCCTGGCAGCGTATCAGTGCCACATGGCTCAGGGATGACCTACGTGGGCCTTTTTGGAGCTGAGTGACAAGAGCAACACCCGTGCCGCTGAAGGACAGGGTTTGACAGACCCTGGGCAGGTGCCACGCTTGTGCAGAAGTGGAGGCTGGGCTGCCATCCCACACAGCACATCCCAGCAGCTGCCCAACCGAAAAAACAAGGCTGGTTGCTCTCAAATGCTTGGCACATATGCACATCACATCCCTTGACTGATGTTTGAGATCTAGTGGACAGAAGTGCACCCAGAAGAGCTGACTTGTGAGTTTTAAGCCCACTTGCCTTGTTCAGAGCTTGAATGCTTAACGAATCTTAGTATCTAGTAAAACTTACCAGTTCTTTCTGATTTACTATTAAATTAAAATCTCCATGCAGCCTATAATAATGCAGAAGTGAACCAACAAGTCACTGCATCCATTGAGTGGATGAGTTACTTCTTAGAGTTGAACTCTGGGGCTGAGAAGTGCCCGAGGGGATGCTGAAGGCTACAGCACAAGCCACAACACTGCCCTCCAGTCTCTGCTTGCTGTTCCACCAGCACTGACATCATTTCAGCTTCTGGATTTCAAATTAAGCACTTTCAAATTAATCATTTCCCTGCCTGACCTCCTCGAGGTGGTTCCTGTATGTGTAACAACAGAGTCACTGTCAAAAAGCAGGAGGAAGCCCTACAGCTTAGTCCAAACCTTCACCAGCTGCTGGGCTGAATAAATTATCACCACACCACAATAGCTGCTGCTGACCTTTCTTCAGAAACAAGGAGTCAAATAAATGCTCTTGCAGCTCCTGCACTGCTCAGCCAGCTTCTTCACAGATGCCCTTATTTCTCCAGCTATGGCATCCTCTCTTCTTCCCACTGAAAAATCATCACCTTGCAGAGACCACCCTGGAAACGTCCCCATGGAGAGACACCACTGGAGATCTGTTACAGAGATCAAACTATACCCAAGCAGTGGTGTGGCCAGCTCGTTTGTCATTCAGTATTTACTGTGTTGGTCCTGAGTTGTGCAGCTCCCTTCTCCTGTTGATAAAATGTCAGGGATGCTGTGAACTAATCAGTCAGTAGTGTTACACCTCAAAAAAAAAAAAAGGGCATTTTAACATCTGATGTTTCCACAAGAATTTCAGTGACCATTAAGATCTGAAGTTGCCTGCCAGGTGGCCACAGCAAAAATCCCACATCAGAGCAGAATCTGATGCACAGCATCTCAGTGCACAGTTCAGATGGCGACATGCTTCTCAGTGAAACTTAAGTTCCAGAAGCATGGCCTGATCTGAAGGGACTGCATTGCCCTACTGTCCCCATGTCAGAATACTGACTTGGGTGGGGGCTTCATCAGACACAGTCTTCACTCTTCTCCTAAACTACTGTAAATTCTGTGCTTTAGTCTAAATCAATTTTGCAACATGTTGTAAAAAAGGGAAGAATTCAGCCATTCAAAGACAGGCTAGCATCTGGCATGTGATGCTGAAAATGTGGTTTTAGTGATTTTTTTACACACAGGAAAAGTTTCAGGCTCAGCAAACATTATGCAAGCCCATCTGTGGGGTCTGATTGCAGGGTAGGGCCCCAGCAGCAAGAAGCAGTGTATCACAGTGTGCACTACTGCAAATGCTCTTGGTTGCAAGTCAATTATTTAAGCGTTTAGCACAATCCTTCTGCAACACTTCTGCTTTGCTGAGACACGAGCCTGAATCTGCCTGACTTGTGCATCCACCAGGAGTAGCTGCAGTGAAATTACAAAGGATGGGAAGGGAAAAAAAAAAATCTCCCTTTGTTCTGAAGAGTGGTGTTTTGATCCAAAATATTTCCTGAGGAATGGACACTTTCGGTGGTCTGTCCTCAGTTGGGACTCAGCAGGGAAGCCAGCACTCTCTCCAGGTTGCATTCCCACACCCTGTGCTACCAGCCTCCAGTGGTCAAGCACTTTTCCTCGTTTCATCTCTTGACTCTTCCAGTCTGTCTTGATTCAGGCTTTACTAAACACAGCTGAAACCCCAGGACAGAAATAAATGGATGGAGCTGGGGCAGGGAGAAGGAAGTGAGAAGGGGAGAGAAAAAGGCAGGATTCACTTCACGTTTGAAAAACATTTGTTAGCACTGAGGTCATCAATTCAAAAGCAAAAAGCTCAGACACTGTACTTTCAAGGTTGTGGTATCTTAAAAGCATGCAGGCAAATAAACAGCTGAAGTTTCATGTTTGCCTTTTCAGAGGCAGATAAGGCACAGATAGGAGCTGAGAACACATCTACAGTCAGGCATTGTTCGTTCCATAGGAAAATGCAAGCTCCCTTAACAAACACAGCACAACTGGAAATGGAGACAGGGCCCCACGGAAGGTCACTATTACCTTTGCTCACAAGCCAGGTCTCGTGTCGAGCAATGTGAGGAAGAAACAGGAGCACAAGGCTCTGCCTGAAGCCCTGATATGAGACTCTGTGACAGACACTCCATAAGCTAGCTATCACATACTTGTTAGACTCCTGTGCAGGGCAGGAATAAAATGATATCACTCTCCCACATACCAGTGGCCTTCTTCACTGTGACTGCACCTCACAATCACCAACCTATTTACACTCAGACCTCCTCTGTGAAGTGGATTAAACTACTGCAGATGGGAAAGGAAGAGAAGGTCTGCCCATATCGCACACCTCAGTGCTGTAACAGAAATCCACCACTAGCTCCAAACATCACAATATCTTCTGGGTCCAGAGCAGGCAGACAGGGTCACCAGAGCACCCCTAGAGGCTCGTGTCCTCAGCGGGGCTAAAGAGCTCCCAGGGAGGGCTGCACCAAGTCCCAGAGCAAGACTTTAACTGATACCATCTCCAGGATCTCTGCACAACGCTGTGTTGTGCAACACAGACCACCCCAGACAGACTAAGGAGATGGGCCCCAGTCAGATGGGAAGTCTGTGGTGGAGCACAGAATTGAATCCAGGTCTCTCAGCCACTGAATTACAGCTCCAGTCCACCACAGCAACCACATCAGAGTCCAGTTACTCACACCATTGTTTGCTTTTGCAGCACAGAGTATCAACTGGCCTGCACGCACCAGAAAACATCTACACAGGCATGTGGGTACTCACAAACCCGCTTGAGTTATCTTGGCTGAATGTCTCACTCAGCCTGCCAATTCCTCCATCTACTCAACAAAATGGGACTCAAGATATTCTTTTGTCTGCTGGGGATTTCTGAGCAACTCCATTTTATACACTTTGTGAAAACTATAAAAGTCCCCAGCCACAAGGCCTGAAAAAGCAGCAAGCTACTAGGGTTATTTGACTGCATTTAAAATGGAGTGGTGGCTGAATACATCCTGAGCTAAAAAAGAGGTTTCACTCCACCTGCCTCTTTCACACTCATACTTCAGGAAGTAAAATCCATGCTTCCCTTGTGGACAGTCACTGGAGGACCCACCACTACATGCAACCTGCTGCAGCATACCTCAGGCTGAGCATCTGCAAGACAGGATCAAGCCTCCTCAAAGAAAAAGACTACAGGGTCATGAGAACACACAATAATAAGTCAAAGTCCAAAGACGGCAGAAAACCACAGTGGAATGAACTGTGATCAGGAGCTGCTGCACTAAGGGTCCATCACCAACCACTGTCACAAGAGGCAAAGGTTATATTAAGGGCATAGACCCGTGGCCGTTTATAGCCTCTATGTGTAGGTGGGTCAAGTCATCACTACATAAAAAGACCTATGTAATCACTCAGTCTATACTAGTGTCCTGATAAATTCCTAAACTAACACCAACTCAAGAAAAATCAAAACCATAAAGTCATATATTATTTTCACACCTAAAGAAGCAGAAATTAAAATATTAGTAATTTCTCTGTCAGCTCTTCACATGCTCCAAACTCTGAAAGATAAGAACAGAGCAGATAGGATATATCAATCATGGCCCTTGGATTAAAATCAGATCAAACCAAAAAATGCCAGTGGCACATCAACTGTTCCACTGTGGCTCCCAGGGCATCATCTCAGCCACATCCCAGGGTTCTTGCAAGCTGCAGGCCCTCACTTGCTGCCACCATCTTGCCCTCGGAGGGTCTGCTGGGCTGACAGGCTCCCCTGCCTCCATCCCCACCCCAGCTCTGCCCTGGCCCCTGGCCCTGGTCCCTACAGCACCAAGAGCCCAGCACAGCCATAAATACACACACACTCTTGAGGAAACCAAACTTTTTCAACTCATGATAACTTCGGATCCCCCTTTCTTACTTATTTGCTTCATTTTTCAGAAGAAAACAATGGAACCCAGCAGATTCATACACAGCAAAGTGGCTGTACGTCGTGCCCCACG
>NW_008612537.1:290-621 GCF_000691845.1 Merops nubicus | reverse complement strand
GCCCGCCGGGTCTCCCTCCTGCCCCGTCTCCCTTCCCTGCTCCCAGCCCCTCTGCCCCCGCACCCCGGCGGCTCCCAGGGCAGCTCCGCCCGGGCTGCTCCGGGAACACTTCGGGGTTTACAGTCATTATACGTTTCCTTTGAGATGATTTACTCCTTTCTTTACATATACATCGGGGGCATTTTGCCTCACTATAGACCAACTGCTGCTAATTTCTCTGGTTTAAAAAAGAGGGTCTGACATTTTCTGGAAGGTTGGGTCAAACGCATGCTGGGGCACACGTGGACCCAGTTCCTTGTGATGCGTCTGAGCACACTCATAAAGAATTACT
>NW_008612537.1:0-266 GCF_000691845.1 Merops nubicus | reverse complement strand
TAGACATCCATTGAAAGGGAAGATAGACCATAAGAAACCAAGAAATCAGACGAAAGGATCTTATTTTAACCGATCTCCTTTGGAAGTTTCTTTTCAAAGGCAGTGATCGTTTAAGAGAAAGGGAATTCTAATGTCTCAGGATAAAACCTGTGACTAATGCCGTTTGACCTATGCTCATGCCGTTTTGTGCTTCCTGCCATTCATTTTAATGTCGTTATCTTCAAATTTATTTCTTAAAAGTCACTCACTTTCTTTGTCGCTTAAAA
>NW_008612536.1:0-17801 GCF_000691845.1 Merops nubicus | reverse complement strand
CCCGCCCCCCCCGCGTTATCTGAGGCGGGGACTCGGCAATTGCTAGTGTGAACTAACCCTCCCCGAATTGGGAGATAAACTTCATTTTTATAACATCGGCGCTATCAAGGGGCGCAAACTGACTCTGCGTGTGACTGAACGTTCGGTTTGTAAGTCGAAGCAACGCATAAAAAAGCCGACGAAGCCTCTTTGATTTTTAGTGGTAGTAGCTGGGGGAAGCCGCGCGTGCCTGCGAATTCAAGATAGGCGAGACAGAAAATTACATGTACAGAACAAATGCCCCAAAGGATCTATCTGCATTGCACAATTACATTGTGTTAGAACACGTTAATTAAGGCGATGCCAAGCACTTGTGTAGACAAGAGCCGTCGTGTTCGGCAGCTGGGTTAACTTGGGTCAACAGAACAAAAATGTTAAACATAGTAGTCTTTGTTTATATTGACTGTTATATTAAACGTTACGTGTTAATCAATTAACATAATGTATTTTTCTAGTGTAGGCAAGCCCTAGGAACGCTTGGGTTGTATTTCAGACGCAGACTCCTCACGAAGTTAAAAGGCCAGTGTTTATATTTTTTCCAAGTCCCCTGAGAAGTAATTAAAGGGATAGAAGCTCTGCACTTTCTGTAGCGTTGCTCTCCATTTCTTTCCTCTTCATTTCACTTATCTTATTCCTTAATTCCCTATCATCACAAAATGGTGGAAACAATGGACTTGTTTATTCTTTCCTCCACGTCGCATCATTTTTGGCAGGTGAGGGGCAGATCTGAAAGCTACCCCTCTTCTCAGCCTGGCAACCCACTTGCTTTTGCTCCAGATCTGACAAGTACTTAGGTATATGAATGGTTTCAAATGAAATGTTACGTGTGTGGACTTACATAACTGCTGACCAAGAGCTTGTATATCTTGTCTGGAACTCACTGAGGTCAATGACAAAATTTCTGCTGATTGCAATGGTGCAGGTTGTGGCCTTGGTGCTTTATCCAAAGTATTTCAAAACAATTAGCCTTTCTATTGATTCTAATGGTTGTTAGATCAGGCCCTCACACTGAAATACAGTCACTTTGGTCGGGGGCTTGCTGGGCACAAAAGTTGACTCAGAGACTGGCCTTCCCTGGAGGAATTTGACTTTTATATTTGTCTTAGAGAAGAACATTCTGAAGAGATCTCTGGAGCAAGGGAAGCATTCTTTTTTCAAATAACACGTGCCCTTGCATGATTCTGAATTATTGGCTGGAGTTAGCAGAGAGTCCATTGTACTTGCTGTGTGCTCAGTGACAGCTCAATGACACAACCATTGCTGAGCCTGCAAAAATCTCCCTGTGCCTCCAGGGAGCTTCTGTGTGCCACAGGAGTCCGCCGGGGCAGCGGTCCCCTCTGATTTAAACTCTGTTGATTTTTCACGATCCTACGCAATAATGGCAGGCACGACCTGTTGTCCGGGTTCCTGCTTCGATGAGACACTGCAGCAGTGTTTACGGGGGGCACAGTGTGTGCCTAGCTGTGGGGTACAGAAACACTGACCTTCCTACCACAGGGCCTGTGCGTCACAACGAGCCCACTGAGCTCGTAAGAAAGCAGCGCCACGTGTGCTGCCTCTGCAGAGGCCCCGCTCCGCAGGCGTGCCTGCTGAAATGGTAGGTGAGAACGCGGGTCTGCCTCTGCGTTAGAAACGCTGTGTAGCAGGAGGGAGAATGACTCCAAACAGAGGTTGCAGAGACTAAAAAATAAACTCCCTCTAAACTTTGGAGAAGATATATCCTCCAGGCAAAGAGAAATAAAAATTCTTCCCAAGCAACGTGTAACAAAACACTTTACATCACCCTGAGTGACTTGCATGAACAAACCCATCGTTCCCATGCAGCACGAATCTGGCATATCTGTGCAGGAACCTCCCCACTATTCACCTTTGCTGACATGTGTGTCCTTGGTTCAAGGTCAGTGCAGCACAGCTGCCAAAATCAAAGTTTCAGTTTAATGTTCAGTTAAAAACTGGTGCCATGAATGTAATCATGATTATAACCAAGTGTAATGCCTTCCGCTTCATGGGCAGCAGCTTCCCTCTGGCTGTGGCAGAAAGTCCTGTGCTGCATAGGAAGAGACTCTGTGTGATTCTGCAAGATCGATGATGTCAGACAGGTCTTGGTCTATACTGCTGAATGCAATATGCATAAACAGCAGGGGTTTATAATGAAAAAAATATCTCAAGTTTATGATTAACCACAGTGAAATCCTTTTTTTTTTCACCCCATGGGAAAGATACCAGCTGCTGTTCAAAAGTCCAGGCTTTTCTGTCCAAATTTAGGTACAAACACTTCAAACCTGTTGTTTAAAGCACAAGCAGCCTGAACAGACCTGAGCTGAAAAAAGCACAGTCTGACATTTTTGTGCTTGCACAAATGTCAATCCCTTTTTTGAAAGAGGACTTCTAGATTTAAACATCAGTCTCAACAGAAACAGACACTTCCTTTTCTGCTCTTCTTCCTCTGACTTTGGTTAGTGCAAAAGTTTCTGCAGCATTGGCTTAAAGATACCAGATATATTGTTCCTGCTGTCACAAGTTTCTAATGCTGTTTTTCCAAACAGCCAGTTAAAATTTTGACTAAGAGCAGGCCCTTTCCAGACTTTTATGCAAAACAGGTGTTCGAGACCTGTTTCTGTATTTCTACAGCATGAACTTAGCAAATCCAATAATCTCATTTTGAGATGACTAGGAGCCTCATGATTTGGCTGAGAGAGATCCAAGAAGGCAGAAATTACTGGATATGATCCTCTCAACCAGACTGAAAAAGGGAAGAGCTGTGGAAGAGCTATTATCTTAAAACATCCAACCTGTTATCCTTTTCAGAAAAGAGTCTTTGGTTAGAAAAAACTTTTTCCTTAGTACCTGTCAAAATGCAATTCCTGCTTTTCATATTTTTCAAGAGTAAATCCAGGTGTAATTTAATTCTGTCTTCAAATTGCCATTGGTAGGAAGCCACTGTAAATCATAGCCAAATTAAAAAAATAATCATAAGCTTACTCAACACATTGAGCTTTTTTCCTCTGTTCTGTCAAAACAAAAATCCTGTCAGAAGCCAGTGTAGATTTCCGTGGTCTGATTAACTCTGCTTTTTCTAGAGCACCTTCAGTGACAGTGTCCGAGTCGTTAGCTCGGGCTGGAGCGTGCCAGGCATCTCAGCAGGTAGTGCAACGCTGCAGTGCCAGGCAGCAGAGCCAGAGGCAGAAGCCCTTCCTGTGTCATTATGTGAATGATTTTTCTCCTGAGCCCAGAGGTGTGCATCAGACATTTTCCATTGGGATTGTCTGTCCTCTTTCATATTTGTCTATTCCACCAGAAAAAGTCCAGCATATTTTTGCTGCTCTTGCCTGAACCTGTCCTCTCCTTCAGCCCTGGATAATAAAAGACCCTTTTGTACCTCTGGGTGCAGCCAGGAATCATGCTCCTCTATGGCTTTCTTCTTTGCCCTGTGATTAGAGAGGGTTTCCAGAAGCACACCTTCCACCTGTGACAGTCAAGTGTTCTCATCACCCAAACGAGAAATGACCCATGAATTTTTGACTATGGCATTGAACATGCATTTGTTACATTTATGAAGTTCCTACATGCTTCAGATGTTTGATGGATTATTAATCCATCTTCTTTTTGTTATTCCAGTGGAGTTGTTAGGATGATGGGCATCCCGCAGTCAACATATAAGCAAGTCTGTTTGAACAACGACTACAGGTTGCACTTAAGAGGAACTTACCTTGGTGCCATCACTTATTTTCCTATGCTGGATATATCTTTATAATGATTGCCAGCTAATGTTCAGTGGGAGGATAAGTAGGTTTCTCTTTCTGTAGCATATCTGTGTTTTAAATCATTTAGGAACTACAGTGTGCAAGAAAGCTTCCTCCTTAAACTGTCAGCCCAAAGCGTGTTTTGTTGTGTGGCTAGCCATGCTTAAAACCCTTCCTTGATTTTTTCTGCACAACCACAGAGTCAGCAGACACACTGTTCACATCTCTGAGGCATTTTTAGTCTCACCAGTGATCTATTTGTTTCCTTTCAGCTCTCCCACTGATTCATATGTTTCCTAAAATAGTGAGCACTATCTCTGCTCTGTTGTGAGGAGTTACAAAAGAATTAGCAACATCAGTTTAGCACCAAGGAATATGAATCACATCATATGTTTGGATGTGCTTGGATTTCAGCTCTAAGACTCCATCCGACCGCAAATCAGCATTCTTTTTGAAATAACTCCTAGTCTTTGCAGGGTATAAAGCCACACACTGTGATTCCGCACTGTTGTTCTTTTCAGCCACGGATGCTTCTTGCAAATACTTCTCAGCATAGCTCAGACTGGCCCAAACAGATTAAAGAAAAAGGCCAAATACTTCTGAAAGAAATAGTGTCTATTGCAGTGAAGCCTGAGGTGATCACGGTGGATAAAAAAGACATGACCTTTCCTGCTGCCAGGTCTCATGTGCTGCATGGGTAACAAAGACAATCAATATTTCACAGAGTCCTTAGCTCACATGTTCAGACTTAGCTTGAGCGTGGTATACATACAAATGTCTGTGTGTCTCTGTATTTCATAAACCACTTGCACTGTGTATTACAGTATGTATGTCTGTATGTGTAGTTTATGGAGGGATTGACTCTGGACCCTGAGCACTTACTGCTGGGTTCCCTTTTTGTTTAGGTCAGACAGGATGAACACCAGCACTCCGTGCCAGCTGAGCTCTGCTGAATGACTGAATAGCGTGGGAGGTCTTGTCTGTGGGGCTAAGCATTTCACAGAAGCCAGGTGCAAGCATCATCGTTGCATATTGAATGGCTGCAGCTCAGAATCCAGTATTAGAGTAAACTGAAGAGCTCTTTTCAGATAGTATTTTAAAACTGGCTCTGTGCAATAACAAATTAATGAGGTCTTGATCTCTGCAAGATTTGTGCTAATGAAGCCTCTAGGCAAGAGACAGATCCTGCCCCATGCTCTTCCAGCCTGGAAAAGTCAGCCTTCACAGCAAGCTGTCACTTCCCTGCATAACAATGTAACTCCCTAGCTGACAACAAAGACTTCAGTAAAACTTGTCAGCAAGATCAACTTGTCCAGCCATCACAACAAGAGACCTGTAGTTCCAGATTTAGTTGTGAACCTGTTGCGTGGCTTTGTGCAGAATATGTAACTGCCTAAGTTCCTCATATGTAGGATGTGGTCAGGCAGCCAGGCACTCCACCAGGATGAGGCAAGAGACTTGTTTGCACTTAACCCTTTTCACTATAGGCTAATCACTTTTCAAATAGCTGTCAGTTGTTGGAAAGGTTCTCGGATAAGGTGAAGTATAGCTGTTCCTGGAGTCTTCTTTCAGCTGATGGTTCTCCTGGTATGAGGTCTAAAACCTAGAGAAAATAAGTTCTCTATATGCTTCAGTTCTTAAAGATATATACCACAATGGCACCTTCTTGGCTATGAGTGACAGTGTGATAGATAGTGGCAACTTGACACTCATGCTCTCGGTCTCCAAGCACCTGGTGTTCCCCCGGGCTCAACCCCAAGAGCTGATGTGCTAAGAACCATTTGCCTCGCCTGTGCCAGTGCTTCAAAACATGCTACCTGATGTATTTTAAAGATATATCTCTCATGCTGCTGTGGTGAAAGTCCTCAAGTATTAGAAATGCTTTCTATAAAAAAAAATTCCTGGCAGAAGCAGGACTGTAGACTGTCTTCCAGGGTTTTTGGAAAAACATCATGCCAGGTTGTGACAGAGTGAAGAACGTGTTGTGAGAAAACAAGCAGATCAAGTGAAGAGCTAAATAAAAGACAGTGAAGTTGAAAAAACTCTTTTTCTCTGTGCCTGAATTTTATACATATTATCACTCAAATGTCAGTGCTTGAATAATTAAGGTGATGTAATGAGATGTAATTGCCAGAGCTGCAAGGACAGTAAACATAACTGTGCTATTATCAGGACAAGATGAGCTTCCAATGGTGCAAGAAGTCAAACAGCTGTAGTCATAACACCGTACCTGGAATGGGATAAGTGAAGGGCCCACATGCAGCCTGCACATGAACATACTGTGCCTGGGTTCTCAAACTATAATTAGAGAAAAGCTGAAGGTTTATAGATCTATAGATCCCAGGCACGAAACAGCATGATAGAGCTTTAAAAAAAATGGAGTCAAAAGAAATCTAAGCTTAATATTCAACTGAACAATGTCACATTAGTTAACTACAGAGCTGAGATTGTTCATGATGAAAAACAAGATGCTATGTAAGAATAGGAAATTGAAGATTCTAAGTCTGGTCAAGACTAATCCATTGCAAAAACACAAACTGAGGGGCAAATAAGTAGGCAGCAGCCCTGCAGAAATATTCTAGAAGTTGAATATGCTTTCAAATAAAGCAAACTACATACTGAGAAGTACAAATATAAATAGAGGCTATAAAATACATTAAGTGATTCTTCCACTTTTCTCAGTATTGGCAAAGCTCAGCTGGAGCTCAGGGAGCCTGGCTTGGGGCACCATGCCTCGGAGAGATAAAACACTCATCAGGCTACACAGGAGAGCAATGTGTACAATCAGAGCTCTAGAAAAACATAACTTACACGGGAAGGTTGGAGAAATAGGGGGTGCTGGCTCTAGTGAGGAGAAACCTGACAGAAGTACGAGAGCAGTCTTCAAAAATAAAGATACTGCAGTTTAATACAACATTCCATTGCAGGAGAAATAGACTTTGGTTAGACATTAGGAAAGACTTTCTAAAAATAAGGCTAGTGATACATTAGGCTAGATTGCCTGGGGATTGTAAATCTTTTTAAAAAGAGATCAGATAAAACTTATTCAGGAATGACAGAGAGTGAAATCCCATCTGTATCATCTATACCATCCCATCTGTAGAGAGTGGGATGGTATAGATGACTTCATGAGATCCTTTTTCATCTCTATTTTCCAAGATGAGTGTTTGTTTTATTTCAGACTTGCTTGTTTATTCATGCTGTACACTTGCTTCCTCATCTTGGAAATGGAAATCCCATTATTCAATCCCAGTCAGCACCGGCTTCAGGTTTTTCTTGTGCTCCGTAGCAACACAATGTGACTGTTCATGTTGCAAAGACATCAAGACAAAGTTTTAAATTATGTTAGTTAAAATAGTAACTTTGAAGCAACAACCATATCGGTCAAAATACTTATCATTGGCTTCAGATCAAAAGATTTCATTAAAACATGTGCAACGTGAGTCTCGGGTAATTCTCACGGTCCCTTTGACACTTGGAAGAGGTCATTCTGTTTGGGTGAGATGTGCAGCTTCACTGGGAGAGGCAAGTCGGAGTGAGGAAGGAGCCCACGGGGCCACACTCTGCAAAGCAGCTCTTCCCACCCAGAGTGCCCCAGGGGCAGCAGCAGACCTGTCCCCACTGCAGCACGCAGCCCACGCCCCACGACGCCTCCACACGCATCCACAGCCAACCGCACAGCGTGGCCTGGGAGTCCCTCTGACACAACAGAGGTGGCAGGTGGATTTAAAGTCTGCCCACAGTGCCCACACTGGGCGACTGGGCCAATGGATAAACCCGAGACAAGCTCAGCAATTTAGGCCTCCTCCTGCTTCCATGCATGCCTTTGGTGTTTTTCTTCCTTCGGTGTTCCTACCACAGCAGAATCAAAGCCTTGAACAGCTAATCTTTCTGCCTGTGTCCTAGGAGATCTGGGGAACATCTGACTATGTTTCTGTCTCCGTGTAATTTTGGTTATTACTGAGAGAATTTTAGCTCGCCTTCAAATTATTTCAACTCCATTACAGTGGTCCTTGTTGCAACATGTTATGGCACTTGGCTCTGGAGCGAGTGCCTTGTAAAAAAGGATGAAGTGCTGCTTCTACCTATTATGATTAATATAATTTTGCTAAATATGGAGGGCACTCAGGCTGCCCTCCCCCAAGGTTGCTACAGCAACACACATCTGTAAGGACTCATTCTTCTAATTGTGTCAATTAGGCTTACATAAGAGTATTTCAGTGATCCAAATGCTGTGGAAAGCGCAGTCTGAGGTCTGGCTAAAGATGAACCTCATGCTCCAAACGTTAACAAAATTATTTTAAACTTCCTTCTGGTGTAATTGTGTTAGTCATGGTGAGCAGGAAGCAGTGCAGTGGCTTGTGGAGCTGGATAGGTTTGCTTTCCCAGTGGAAAGGAGCACGACAGGTGGCTTCTGAAACGCATCCCTGACAGAAAGGAAACAAAAAGTGAGCTTGCATTTGTTGCAATAACATTATTTCATGATCAAGACAAAGGAAATTAGAACGCAAATTCAGCGTGTAATGATGCCAGACTATTGATTAGTACTTTGCAGCTAAATGGTGCCAAATTAATGACTAATACTTTACAGCTATACAATGCTTTTCAAATAAAGGCAATCTGTGAAATACGTACAGATGTACAAGTCAACAGCAGCAGTGAAAGTGCAGCAAATGTCTGACTGACATCTTTGACTGGGGGAATCTGAAAGCTGCAGGGCTGTATGGACACTTTCCAGGCATCAGCAGTGCCTTTCTCAGGCAAGAAAATCATGCTTCTTTCCACACAATAAAATTAAATTAAGAAGTTTATACTAACTAGCTGCTTATTTTATTAGCTCTCTCCTCCAAGCATGTTTTGCAATCTAGATCATTATGTGTGAATAGCAAACGCTTTCTGAAAACTTGGTCTACTTGAGAGGGTTGTCATTAAAATATTAGCAGAAGACACTGACTTGCTGTTCCATGACATCACACCACCACATTCGCCGTGTTTTGCCAATGCTGTGACTCATCATAGGAGTTTGCTAGAGACAAGCTGCTAAAATGCCATCCAATTGCAGGGATTGCTGGCTGAAACCTCCTGAAACAAAGAAAATGGTATCTTCAAAGTGACACACCTACCTCTAATGGTAGCCTGTGATGGTTATATAATAACTGTCCAAACATTACCGTATGACTGTTTGAATATGTAACTCCATTAATGCAAAAGAAATTTAAACATTCCAAAAAACAGTATGCTAGCTCTTCCCAAATTCTTATCTTGTGTTGCAATGGAATTACAGATGAGGTTGGACTATTACTTATTGTGTAGAATATGGAGCAACAGTCTTTTCACACAATATTTTCAGATTATGTGAAAGTGTAAAAATGTCACTTTGAGTAGAAGTTTCTCCTTGCTTTATTTTTAATGCAGCTACTAGGAGGCCACAAAGTAACTCCCAGTTGTGTGTGAATAACTGAAATGCTGGGGTTTGAACCCCGAGCCCCCGAATTAAGGTTGACATATGGGTGATTCCCACAGCCCTTCATACAGAGGAGGTGAGTTTGCCTTATAGCTTCCCCCCAGGGTGCGGCCGGCCCTGCAGGGAGAGCCATAAGGGAAATGAGCCCCAGGGGTCCCTCACTGAGTTGACAAAGGTCAGGTGTCTGCTTGGGGATAAAAGCTGGGACCACTTGCAGGGAGTCAGGAGTGTCTGTTTGTGGAGTGCACTCCACAGAGCTTCCTGGTTCAGGGAAGACCTCCTGACTCTACCTGGAGCTGGACCCTGGTCTGTTTAGACCTTTGCGAACGTGGGCTGATCGGGTGAGAGTTGCCATGTGGGCACCTTTCTCTTATGTATTTAACTGGCTGGTTTGGCTGTTTCCCATGCCAACTATGGGCAACCTCAGGTCTCTGTACCACCTGTTGTGGGCCGAGTCATGTCGTTTGTGGGATCATTGGGGGTGGCGTCGATCATGTACCAGCTGATTGACCTGTTTGTACCCCTGGCGGTCATTCATATAGTAACATTTGTGTCTACAATACAGTCTGCATATTGGTTCATCTCCCTGCTGGTGTTATCATTTTTGTTTGGCCTGGTCATTGGCAAAACAATAACTGACAGCTGTGTATGTCTATCAGAATGATCTCAAAATGCTTTTATATTAAAAGATGACAATGGCCTATATAGGATGAAAGGTGAGAAAAGGACCCTTACGCTCACAGATGCCAAATCCCAAGGCCAGACACATTTAATAACTTGGTAACTAGGCTAAAACCAGAATCACCATACTCGAAGTAACTTACTCTATCTTTGCACCAGACTGCCTAGCACTGAAGTCTTTAGTTAAGAATAAGACTGGAGCTGAATGCTCAGTACATGAAATCGCAACACCGAAACGTGCTGGCTTCCCTTTGCCAAAGAGGGGGTGGGGAGGAGGCAACGTGAGAAGGAGGCGACCAGAGAAGTTCCACAGCTTACGATTTTCAGTGCAAGCGTTGACCTACATTGACCTGTCTCCCAGAACTTGAAGCTTTGCCATACTGATGCAGAAAGGATTACTTCCCCACGGTTTTTAGTCGTCAATCTTCCAACCTTAAGCTCCTTTCTCCTTAAGGTTCTCAATAATTCTTCTGTTTCAGCAACCAGAGAATCGCCATAAATCACCTTCCTACATCAGCGCTTTTCCCCCTTCTGTGCTCTCAAAGGGTGTTTTGTCATTGATCTCCTCTGCCCTGCAACTCTTTTCAGTATTTTAGCTGCATTTAATTAGCTCGACCATTTATAATGCTCAGAACTGAACTCTGGATTGTTTGGAGATTTGAAAACCATTGGTTTTTAAAAGGTGTTTTAGATATGCCAAGGTCCTACATCACCAGAAAAATGTGGAGAAGTGAAAAGCAGGGCAGTATCTAGGAATCTCATTTTTAGCAACTTCTGTACTTGGCTAGTTATTATGGTTGGCTGATAAGGGGCACTTTTGGGGGAGAATGTTTCCACCAACCACTGCAGATTTCAGTATCGAAATCCCTGCGTATGTTTGTGACCTGAAGTCCTAGAGAAGATCCTCCCAGCTTCCTGCCAAGTGTGTCTCCTCTTCTAGGCCCCCGGGATCTCACAAATCACTTTGGCCAAGCAGAGCTGGGAGGGATTGTCTCTGAGGTGTAGGAAAGCCATTTGTAAACCAACAAGGATGCTAACTGGTGAACAATGTGAAGTTTCCCTATCTGTGATAGCTTGGTTTTGGAGTTTCCTCACTTGCCAGGGGATGGGAAAAAACGCGCCAAAACCTTGAAAATAAATTCAGCATTAGTCCCCGATTACCTGGACTACTATCTGTCCACTCCCCTGAAGCACTTAATAAGTTACTTCAGTTTGGTGTCTACAACCAAAATGTCAGCTTCCTTGTTCCCTCTGCAGGTTTCTTCAGTATTTCCATGCCTACTACCTTGCATGGGCTCTGCCCAAGAATACTCAAGTGCATTCTGCTGACCCAGTGAGGACTGGTACCATCCTTTACATTTTTCACAGTCACAGAATGACAGAAACAGTGGATTCTGATCAGAGGATGAAGATGCTTCTGGAAATCATCCAGTCCACTCCCATTGCTCAAAGCAGAGCCAACCAAAGCTATTCTCTACCCCATTCTTGGGTTTCTTTCTGTCATGCAAGGGGAATGTACAAACACAAATGCTCATGTGGATGGAAGAAGGAGCAGGATCCCAACATGTGATGGGGCAAACCAATGTGACAGGATGGAAGCACTCTGCGTGAACACTGAGGAACCAGGCTGAGTTTCAGAAGGGCACATGGTTACCTAAAGTAAAGACTCAGCATAAAGCAGTTTGACTGGACATTCAGGCCCCACTTGCAGATATGAGGAGCTGTAAATGTCCAAGATTTTGTCAGAACAAATACTTAGCCACACAAGGCCCTGTTTCTGTGCAGAGCTGTAAGTGCCATTATCTTGGCAAAGCCAGCTGTCATAGTATCTCTTGCACATCAGCATCCCTCAATCACCTGAGGGACCACCCCAGGAAACCCTGTATCCTCTCCACAATAATTGTAAAATCAGTATAAACAGAACTGTATTATAGAACTATAAAACGGTGCAGCAGTGTCTCAGGAGCCTGTGTGGATGCACCCACACTGTATTCTGCAGTCCTCTCCCTATCATTACTCCCTACAATCTGCACTGTATAAAATGATCAAATCTTTTAAGGATATTTCGGTTGGATTGGCAGCCTTGCACCCTTTGCAGAATACGTTTGAAAAAAGAAACTTTTTTCAGAAAGAAGTTTGCAGGGTCTGGGGCACACTCCTGCTCAGCAGCTGACTGCACAGCCTGCTCCCAGGATGGGAACTGCCTGGCAATGAAGGAAGGGCAAAGGAGAAGAGGCTAGTTTCATGCCAGGAGCAGGGAAGGAGGCTGCCACTGCGAGGCAGAGAGCAAAATCATCACAATGGAATATCTGTGTCTGTCCTTGCAGCTCTTTAACTTTTGGACATGTTGCTGCCAGCTGTTGGCTACAGGTGAGCATCCCAAAGCATTGTCTCATCCCTAGCAATTGGCACACAGCCTGGCCTCCAACACCCCAGGAGCACCTGTTCTGCACAGAAAGTCTTCTCTGAGCCCTTTTACAAGCTGCTGCAGGGGCCTCGGAGGCAGCAAGGGTGCCTGGGACACTGTAACACCACCAGCAAATCTGTGAAGTTTTGCTCAGCTGCCTGGCAGCACACTCAGCTCTGCAAGAGTCTGGAGTCTGGTTAAAGTTCCCGGACAGGTCAGGAGTCAGGCTGAATGGACCATAATGAAGAGGGATCTCCTCAGGCCACTGCTTTTTTAAACAGCAGAAGACAACAAAAGTTCCTGGCTTGTGGAATGTATCCAAGTGCCAAAAGATGCCGTCATCTTGGACTCTGCCAGGGTAAGCAGTTTATGAATTATGCTCCCTGAGTGACAAGGCTCCTGCAGAGGAGGGTACAGTACCTTCCCCTGGCCTGATACAGACCCCGTGTGGCAGGCTGCAAAAGGAACATGGGTCTTACTTCTGCCTCTTGTTTTGGTGAAATGGCATCAGGCAAACTCCCTTCCAGCTCAAGGTCTAGACAGGGTACTTGCGATGCCAGGTTCTGCCTCTTACCTTCCTCTAACACATCAAAGCAGGAAGCAGCAGCGTGCCTGCACAGGGAGTGAGAGGTGGAGAAGCAATGGCAGGACGGGGCGTGGTCTGTGCCCAGCCACAGCGAGTCCTGCTGGTCTCATTCCCTTCATCCCAGGTAGCAAAGATGGAAACAGGCCTGTGGATGTTTCCATGGTGGGACAGGTCTCACATCAGCCCGTGACCTCGCTTATACGCAGTAGTGATGTGTCCTGTGCATCCAAAAGGCCCTGAGATGTGAACACTAAAGATGGAAGTCAGTTGAAATAACTTGGCCCAGAAACCATGAAGTGTCACCCACTCTCAGATGTGACCATTGCAGGTCACATCAGGATCTGCAATGACAGGAACTCAATGACAGGACTACAGAAGCCAAGTTGCCAGCCTTGTGCTTTAATTACTCAACAGTGCTCCTTCCTGTATGTTCTTAAAAAAAAGAAAACCTAGGAAAATCTAGAGATCTCAGTAGAACATGATAAAGTTCTGGAGCAAGTTGTCCTCCCCTACTGTTGCCTCTTTGCTGCAATGCCTGAGGGCTCTCTCATCTTGCTGTATCTGCTGTCACTTCTTTCACAACTTGTCAGGGACAAATCCTAGTGATAGAGTTTTCCAGTATTCACCTTCCCTCCTGCAGAGTGCTAGTCAGGTTTGCAGGGGTCTGGGCAAAAATACATAAACAAGAGCAGTGCACAGCAAATACACCTGCCCCCAACACAGCAACACAATATTTAGTTCTACTTCGGCTCTGGTAAAAAAACATTCTCTTGGTGGATTCCATTAAAATCCTTGTTATATTTGCAGTTGACTTCACCTGCATGCCAAAAAGGAGTTTGCACAACCCAGCTTCCTCTCTCATCTCCCTCCCAAGAACTTCACCTGAATTTCAAACAAGAAGAGGTTGGCAACTTGCTGAAAGAAGACAAAGACCTTGTCCTGGCCAGCCAGAGAAACGGCGCTGATACCTGTCTGTCAAGAACTTGTGGCTTCTCAGTTTGCATGTTTCTTGCTAACACTGTTTATCCAGGTAGCACAGATGGGGCGTATCACTTGGCAAACTTACCTTTAAGCGTTTTACAACAAAGATGATGACAGGTGCAAGATAAGGGATACGTACAACCCAAGAGTTCATTACACACACATTTGCATCCAAAGCAGCAGCAGAAGGACTTGGCTCTACTTTATCTTAAAAGTGTACACTTTGTGAATTCCATTAAAATACTCACTGTATTTGCATCTGATACTGCATGCGTGTCACCCCAGGCAACAACACAGAACCAAACGGTGTTTGTGTGGGCCTGTGCTCCTCTGCAAGGGCAGCCAGATAAGTCATCTCTTCTCATCACAGTATGGAGGCTTTAGGATGGCCCTTGAAAAACAGGAGACAAAATTCTGAAGAGAGTGCATTGTCACTGCAGAGAGCCGGATTTTCACAGGAACTTGTCAGAGTCACAATGAGGGCTTCTTAATTCTGAAGGTCTTACTCGACGTCAGTGGAAGCTGGGCTGTCAGGATGCACTAAGACCTTGAAAACTTGACCCAGGTTCTGCTTCTGCTTGTTTGTGTGTTCAAAGAACATTGTACATCTGTAGAGAGATTCCTGGTCAGAAAGGGTCAGCAACCTACAACCAGTAGAGAGATTAAGGTTAGTTACCATGATCAGAGTGCTGAAGCTATGTCCTTATTCTGGATTACTCTCTGTAGAAGTAATCCAGAATAATCCACCAGCTAAAAAGAGAGGAGACTATCCTAACAAAAGATAGGCATCAAAAGCGACCATGCAAAAAAAGTTGTGCAGCCTGAAAGCTCACTGTTTTGCTCACAAGTCTGCAGTTTGAATAAGAAGTAATTGCAAGTTGGTAATACCCAGCCTGTACTTGGTGCAGTGTGTGAACTGTGTTGAGAAATACACCAGTTTCATGAGAGTAAAGCTGAATCTCAGGCAAAGCCACAGGAGGCTTGAGAATAACCGATGAGTGACTGTTCCTACCGAGTGCAGTGGAGCATGCCCACGGTGCTGGTGGATAAGGGAAAATTGCTGTTTCCTCCACTCTGAAGGACAGTCACTCCAGCTCAGCCCTGCAGCACAGAGCTGGGGAAGCGTTCAGTGGTCCTCATCCTCCATAAATCACTGAGACCTTTGTTTTCTACTACTTTTAGCATAGTACCTTTCACAGCCTTTATTTGTGCTTGAAACTGGGGAGCGAAAGAGCAAGATGGTAACAAGAAAGAAATTAAAGTTTACCAGTAATTTATCTACAAACCTGCAAAAATAAACAAATGCTGCAGCAACAAAGATGAAACCCCCGCACCGCAAGATCCTTTTGGAACTTTCCATCTACTCTGCAGTTAAGTACTTAGACATTTAAACCATGGCAGATAGGAAAACTGAGTTTTGAAGTGGTCCAGTGCTTGTTACCACATGCGTCAATGTATTATTCTGTGGCCTGGACTGAAATGGCTGCAGCTAGACATCTTTTCTTAGTGTAGACCTTCAAACAAAGATTTCTAGTTATATATTTTTAGTAGTGCAGGTAAAAATAATGGCATATATCTGTTTGCTGTGACATGGAACTGGACAGGAAACACTATTGTTACTACACACAGATTTTTCCTTAACTCTAACACTAGAATGAATCCAGGATTATTCAGAACCAGGAAAAAAGAGAGAGGGAGAATACATCCTTGCCCATGTGTGCCTAGAGAACAGACCTGTCAGATCACTGTTCATATTTCTGCTCTCATAGGTATAGACAACGGCCCCTGGTGCCAGACTCCCACATCCCAGTGAACACCTTAGCCTCTGGCTACTGGACACTCTGAGGCAGGTCTCTCTCCCCCCTGTTCTCCTCTGCATTAAAACTTTTTTGGTAAAAGCACATGAATATGTGTAGACCTCCTAAACTTCAGCCTCTCTTTGGCCACCATGGGACAGCTGAGGGTCTCTTTTTATCATCTATAAATTGACAAATTTTAAATCTGGATGTTCTGTTAAGAAGGATTGGCTATAAGTGATCAGTATTTCCTGACACAAAACTTGTGGTTTTTCCCAGAAGTTCCAGGTTAGAGCAATAACTGAATTATCTCTACCGAAACCAACCATTGCTGTCACTAGCATTGCTGGCCAAAGATTTCAAAGTTTTATTTGACTAGTCAATGGGACAAAATACTTCAGTAAGAAGTACACAAAAGAGACAGGCAATCATCATTCAGTTTCTGAGAGAAATATTGAAAAAGGTGATGAAACGTGCTCTTTAACACAATGAGATATTTTTTTAAAGTTTGTAGATGCCCCTCATGAAGCTTAAATTTTCATAAAACATTACACCAAATCATTACTACAACTGCACTAGCATCACAAAGGACTAACTTACTAGAATCTACACAACCTAGAAGAAGTTTTTCAATAACTACACAACATGTGAAACATTTGGTTAAAGAAGAAAATTCGTAATTTAATGAGAACAGTAAAGGTACAGAACAATAAGAAACAAATGTCAGCAAACTGAGAAAAAGGTCAGGATTATTGGTTTTTATACGACACCTAGTTTATTCTTTTCTTACTACGGGTTTAAATCAGTTTAGCACCATTTTTGTTCATTCAGAGATTAACAAAAGTTAATATTTTATAAGATTTATTTATAATACCCTTGAGGTTTAGAGTATGTTTATGTAACCCTTCTCCCAGAAATTGGCAGCAGCTGAAAGAGCCGGATTCATTTATCTAGGGGTTCTCCCTGAAAAATTAAACAACAGCAGTTTCAGCCTCCACCCAAAGCTAAATGACCTCTTTTGGGTGCCCTGACAAACAATAAATCCTGTTCAAGGCATAGCAAGGGTTTAAAACAAGGTCCAGAGTTTCAAGACAAAGAGAACTTTAGAGACAAGAGAAAGGGAAGAAGAAAGGCCCAGGGTAAGCCCACAAGAGCCACTAATCAATAAAATAAATAATGCTTAAGTGAGATCCCTAACCTCTCTCTCCTCCTCATCTCTGTAACACAAAATAAAAGCTTGCTCTCATTTCCAAACAGATGCCTTGTCTCTTGAGCGTTGCTCTCCACTCAAAACTCTCCCTGTATTTAATGCATGGCTTCACTTTCCAGATAAGCTAATGGATATGTGTATGTCCACAACCTGTGAGACCCTACTCGCCCTCCAGCCCACAGCCTCCTGCTTGTGCTAACACCCAGTGCTGCTGCTGATGCTCAGCTGCCCATGCAGTGAACCCATTAAAGGCACAAAACTAGCAGAAAACAAACTAGGAGAAACCAAAAGTGAGCAGTGGATGGGTTTCTGCTGGTTTAGCTCCCTGAATCAACTCATTCTGCTATAAAATGAAGGTCAATGCCGGCACCAGGAGGAGGATGGCAAGGTGGGGGTGGAGTGAGGTGAGGGGCAGAGAGAAAAGCCAGACCGCTGTTGTTTCTAGCAATAACTAGGTTGGGTTTGTTATTTACAGGTTGGGGTCAGCATAGTTTTAAGATGAAGCTGCTCTTCAGCATGGTGGCACTTTTGCATGAATTTGCTGGCTTACCCCCACACATGCCAAACTTTGAGGGAGCATGGCCACTCTGCCCATGAGTACAGGACTAACAGGACTGTTCTGTCTCTAAACGCCAGCCAGCCTGGGCAGTGTGGAGCGCCTCTCCCAGCCAAGAAGAGGAATTAAGGCCCCTGTTGCAAAACAACACATTTTACTGAGAACTGAGCCCTGGGGTCAGCTTTGCTGGCCAGGCAGAACTGCCCTGCTCTGCTCCCTCAGGGAGAAAGCCTGAACCCGGCCCCCAGGCTTTCTTCCCAGTCCCAGACCCACTCCTGTGCCACACATGCCACACAGCCCACAGCGAGAAGACTTTTACAATTCAGCTTTTTTTTTTT
>NW_008612535.1:0-2372 GCF_000691845.1 Merops nubicus | reverse complement strand
TTTTTTATATATATATATATATTTTATTTCCTCCAATCTCAGTCACACTTAGGGCTTTCCTCTGAATTACTTGTTTTCCATTATCTTTGGTGATGAAGTGTTTACAAACTCATGGTAATATTTGTGCAAGCCATTATCATGGTTATATTGAGTGGAAATTTAACTTCTTTGCCCTAGGATCTTACTCTACAACACCACCCAGAGTCACATGATTTCCCAGCCCTGTTCCATGTAGGTTCCTACCAAATCTGCTGCTTAAGGAGTGCGTGTGGTGACAGAATTTGTCTTTTTTTTTTTTCTATTAGAATCAATTTATTATTCTCTACAAGATTATTTTCCAAATTAATCCCCACCTATGGTGTAATGAAGTGTGTTTCGAGTGGATGACCCTGAAGATTAACCCCTTGCTTCAGCTTGCAGGTGTTATGATTATACCACATGTGCATCAAACAGGATCATTTGATTCTGGGCATTACAAGATATTTTCATTTTTATTTGTGATAAATATTGATTACTGTTCAAAACATAGTGATTTTTTACTTTTTTTTTTTTTTATTACAGCTTTTCTGACTACAATAAGTGTTAATATTATTTGGATACTAAGTAATAACACATTAAAAACTGGAAACCACATTCCAGCCTCAGTTGGTTGGAAGGAAAGTGGTGTTTGGATTAGAATTTCCCTGAAACATTATTTCAAAACATCTGTTGCTCTCTCATTCTGTTTGTTTGGGGTTTTATTTTTTAAAGCAATATTATTTGAGTTTTGGCTGGTGAAATTATGTCTTTCCCCATTGACGAAGAAAACAAAAAATCAACTAATGAATTGGATTTAAATGTTTATAGGGAAAAGTTATACCCCAGCTCTAAGCTAAACTATGCTAAGAAAAATTAAGACAAAGTATTTCATGAGAGGATATGAACTCAAACCAGATATATGAAATACTTAAGATCATGTCCCATGCTGCACTGCAGTAACACAAGTGATTATGTTGGTAGAGAAAACAACCTCAATTTTCTTCAGACTGGCTTAGTTAGGTACCAAAACCACTATTGGAATTGATGGTTTTAAGGGTCTTTTCCAACCTAAATGAGTCTATGTTTCTATATGTGTCCTGTCTTCATGCATGCTAATTTTGATCTACTCAATTCCCTGTGACTACACATGGTGTAAATCTAACCAGTGTAAAAACCTTTGAAAAGAGTTTTGCCTTGCATGATTCTCACCAGTGTAGAATGAAGAATCCATTAATAAGTAATATTTATATCAATGTGGATCAATATTTGGAGCTTATTAATCCACCATTGGGTCTTTCAGGCTTTTTTTGCCCCAAATCTTCTCTATGATGGTTAAAATACAGTTGTCAAGTCTGTGCCCATCACTGCCTCTGAACAGAGAATGATTCCAAAGTTGCACATCTCTCCTTCAATGCAGCCAAACAAAGGAGATTCAGGTCAAAGAAGTTCAGTTGTTTTTTTTTTTTTCCCCTCTCTTCTTTTGCTTTGTTTTGTTTTTTTCCTTCTCTCCAAGTTTAGAGAATTAAATGTAATCACTAAAAAAACTGGCATCTTTTGCCAGTAGGCATATTTTCATACACTCTAATGGATTATTTTTGCTCTGCTTGGCAGGGGACCTTTTCCTCCACATGCAACAACAATGTACACTGAAAGTTACATTAGATGAGTGGAGACTAGATACCCATTTCACATTTCTGCAGTTCACCCTTTGAAACCCACAGCCTTTGTTCTTTATATAATATTCCTGTGCTGCTGACCTTCCAAATGTTTCTTTAATTTCTGTTCCCTGCTGCACTGCAGGAGTTTTATGAGGGTGAACATAGAATTAGTAGTCCATTTCCATTAGTAATAAATCTGCTTTTGCCCTTGCAGGGGAACCTTTGCTTCACTGTCTGTACTTTTTGCAATAATAATGAATTCATGCAGGAGGTTACCCGGATAACAGCAAACCAGGGTTTAAAGTCTAACCTGGTACATCTCTGCCTCAGGGCTAAATCCTGAGCCCATTTAAGCAGCAGAGATGGGCCACAAACATGAAAACACTCCCAGCAGCCCCCATGGCTGATCCAGTCACCAAATCATATGCACAGGCTAATGATTCTTTAACTGTCTTGTGTGTACTCTGTTTTCAAGGGAACAAAAAGGCCCTTTAATCAGGATTTTCTCTCTTCTGTTGGGGTTCATCTATTTAAATGCCTTGTGGTTGAGCTTCCTGAGTTCTGGGAAGTTAGTGCATTCGTGTTCATCATCAGAAACAAGATTACATTATTTTATTTGTTTATAATTTGTATATATGTTATCACTATAACACATTTAGTCTTATATTTTATGTATAATTTATATTTTATATATAA
>NW_008612534.1:0-12732 GCF_000691845.1 Merops nubicus | reverse complement strand
TATAAGGTCCTGCAAAAAGTTACCGGAGTGGCTTTTCCCTTTGCGATCTCCCTTGTGTTGGTTGTATGGGCTGAAGTCCCCTGGGTGGCAGCCCGAGCTACTCATTCATCATCATAACAACCGTTTAGTGTAAAATTAACAACAACTTAACTACTACAGCAATAAACATGGTCCTGCATTACCACAGATTGATGAGGATTACTTAGTTCCAATCAGCTGGGGCACAGACAGGCGAGGAGAAGAGCTGCCGAATCGATAGCTTTTCCAAAGTTTAAATCCCAGCTTCCTCCCTGCAGTGCTGCTGATGCTCGGGGGCTTCTTGGGACTGGGCTGGGAGGAGGAAAAGGGAGGGAGGGGAATTTCCTCCACCCACCGGAAAGTTGGCACTTAGTATTTGCTTTGTGGGAAGAAAAGGACAAAGTCTATTTGTTATCCTGTGCATCTGTTCACACACACCTGATTTCTTCAGCTTGTATCTTGAAAAAGGTCCGATTGGTTGATTATCTAACTACATTTCGCCTTTAATTCCTTCGCTGTTTAAATTCACAGCTTAGCCTTCCGAAACGTGGCCGCCTAAACGAGCTGACAATCGATTCCAATACAACGGTGCATAAGAAAGAGAGAGGTGCTCAGGCAAATGGGTCCAAAATGTTGGGTGTCAGTCTCTCATTTCCCAGGTAAACGTGGAAACGCTCATGCCAGAAACAAAGGACAAGGGGAAAATAGTTAAGTACACCTAGAGCTGCAGCCAAACAAAAGAAGAAAAAGCCTAAACAAACCCAAGGTTTTCTATTTCTTCCTGAGCCAAGTAATCCCTTTGATTACATCTAATACCTGCCAAAACCCAGATGGTATGCCCACCCATCTCACAGTGTGATAATGCCACATTGTGAAATCTACCCATTAATATTAATTGTCAGCTAGAGAATCTGTCTGAACTACTAAAGCTGGAGGTTGCCTTGAGAAAGCAGGGCATGATTTAGCAGGGATTTCCAGATAATTCTTATTCTTTCTTTCTCTACCTCACATATGTAGAATGTTAAACAACAGCCCTAGAATGTGATTCTGCTTTCTGCCTCTCCCAAATCTGGTCTTAAACCACTGTGTACTTGGGGTCTCCACCTGCTGACCAAAATATCATCTGAAATTGCTGTGGGTGTGTAGGCTCCACATAGGTGCATTGTACTGGCTGTATCCTGACTCTGCTCACAACAGATGTGCTCTACCACACACATGACTTCTCTTCTTTCTTCCATTGCTTCCCAAATACCTTCTCAGTAATGGACTTGCTAATCCTTGACAATTACTAGGAAAGTCTTTTGGAGACTTTTTTTTTTTTTTTCAATTTATTGTATACAACCCAAACTCAGTGGTTGAGTATGGTAGGGAAGGAGAGAGAGAAAAAGTGTAGGGGAAAAAAGTGATGGTGTAGAAATGAAGCTGTCCTCCTCAAATTTTGAGGAACTACAGCTGGGGATGAGATAAAAAGGTCTCTGAGAAGAGGGAGGGAAGTGTGAGAGGAGTTAGAATGAACACATATTCCCATACATCATATTAGCTCTTGCCAGCTCCTTTCAAACCCTCTCTTCAGAATAATAGTAGTCCTTATTTGTTATAAAGCCTGGCTCTTGTCATTCATCTGTAGGCCTCAAAAACCACTTTAGACTGATTGTGGCCCTGCTGACATGCAAAAAAAGCAATGGGAGGATCCTGCCGTGGCCCAGATACAGCCCCACGGAGGCTGGTTCTGGTCTCAGGCAGCACTAGGAAAGGAGTGGTAGGGTTTGATGTGTGCTGGCCTCAGAGGGACAGCAGCTCATGGCCTGTCACTAGATATCACCAATTTCACCTGGATGAGGGGGGAGCTCTAAACACGGCCCCTGAAGACAACCATTTGTGTTTCAACCCCAGCTGAGCTGCTTTGATACTGATCTCTCATGCAGATGCCACAGGTACTAACTAAGGGCTCGATGGGAGCTGGTGCTTCTGGGACAGAGCAAAAACTCTATGCAAACAAGACTGTGGCAAAGCTACAGAGGCCTGGAAATTCAGGTTCCAAAGTCTGCTATTCCATCCTTCCCTCATTCCTTTGCATCTGGCTATTCTGCAGCAATTTAGGTAATAAGGCTCTTTGAAATGGGAACAGTTGGGCATATAAATATATGAATATGGAAACCTGATTTGTATTATCAGAGGATCATATCAGTATAGGTGTGCATGAGGATGTGTTTCTTTCTTTGTCGTTTTTCTTCCCACCGAACACCTCTGTGGCTCATTTGTTTCCTTGCAGTGGGACCTGGTTCTCTCAGGACCCTATCCCAAGAGCTTTTGGGTGGGGTTTTTTGCCAGTAGCAGCTCCTTGAAGAGGTACAAACCTCACTTGCCCAACACCACCTGGAAAGGATTGGCATGGGCTTCACAGAACGCCTGGAAATGTGCAGTGCCTTGCCCAGAAGGTGCTGCCACGTCGCCCCACCACCAGCTCTGGTACCACAACCAGCCAGCCTGGGCCTGCTCTGTGCCACCTTCCCACCCTCTCTCTGCTGGCAGCCGAGTGACACCAGGAAGAGAGAGATGGGAAATCAGAAGTGGAACAAAGGACCCCTTTCCTGCCACTGCTGGAGCTGATGGCAAGAGGCCTGCTGACTTCAGCAACACTGGTGTTGTTAAGAATAGGTCTCTACGAAAATCACTGTTGCGTCTGCAGCTCGTGTAAACTTCTCCTGACTGAGGACGTGTGTGCACATGCACGGTGAGGGGAAATGTACAGTTTGGGGCAATTGAAAGTTTAATCAAAAGGCCACTTTTCCCATCTGTTGTTTTTGGGCCCAGCCTCCCGAGGGTCAGCTTGATGACATTTCATGCTGCTTCTAATCAATTTTATACCAGGAAGCAGTGTGAGAGCTGACTACTGGAGAGCTGGAGTGGCATGGAGCTCAGCACTGGGAACAGAGCTGGAAAAATATGTTGGGGATTTTGGGGCATAAACAAATGTTTCCTAATCTGGACTGCAACTCTGTCAGGCATGTACCAACAAGCAAATGTCGATTGGAGCTGAAAACCAGCAGGTTCTACTACAGTGTAACCTGTAAATCCACATCTTGACAGGCATGTTGTGGTACGCAGAGCTATAGTCTCCAGAAAATAAGGTAACACAAGGAATCAGATCATGGAATCAAACAGTGTGATTATCACTGCTTTTTTTTTTTGCTTTGTAGAGCCCAAGGAAGTAGGTAGTCGTTTGTACTCGTTATTTCCTATACAGCTATACAGATCAGACTTGATTTTTTTGAAGCTTGCAGCCCTGGAGGATTAAGTGGTTTTGAAGACACAGACCTTTTCTTGTGGCCTGTTTCTCCCCTGTGTCTTTTCCATCCTGTGGTTGTCTTCTGTGCCCGAACACACACAGATAGGTATGTGCTCACTCCTGGGGGTCTGTTCCTTGCTCCACACACCTCATAGAGAACCACATATAAGAAGATGAAGAACTAACAGTAGCGAGGTCAGAGCTGGAACAAGACTTCTCAGCAGGGCAGTAAGACTGACTTTTGCTGCCTTGGCCATGAGATCCTGGGACTAGGCTTGGTAACCTTGGAGATCTCAGAGGTTAGGAGGTGGGGACACTGCTGCTCTCAGAAGGGAGCTGCTCTTCCAACCTGGGCTGCAACAGCCACCCCAAGCACTCACTCCATGGCAGCAACAGCAGCAGCAACCGTGGCTCTGGGGGACCTGACAGACTCTGACTAGCTGCTGTTGTAGACAGTGGTGGTCCTGTCCCTTGAAATACAGGAACCGGTATTTATCTGGAAGACTCTTGAAATATCAGGAAGAATCTGCAGGAAATACAGCTGAGCTTGGTGCTCATTATCTGCAGAGTGCTTTTAGCAATGCAAAACTTGGGTTTATGGGGATTTCTAGCAAGTTTGCAGGCAGAAAATGCAAACAGCACAGCTCCGTGGGCTGCACTGACCTCTGCTTTTCAAGGATTATCCCCATGTGGTTCTCAGGGGAACCGGTTGGTTTGTAAGCTGAAGAAGCCTCATTAAACTAATAACATATAGTTTCCATCCTGTGCAGTTGTGACTCTTCCTAAGCCCAGGGCTGGTGCTTTTGACCAGCAGTGGTTGCTTTCTGAGGACAGGTTTCCCTCGGAGCAGGTAAAACTCTTGGATGTGTATGGCCTGTGTTGGCAGTGAGGGATCTGTGGGATGCTGAGTGGCTGACTTGATCCCAAAGCACATTTTTGGGGTAAGGAATGAGCTTCTTGAAGGCTTAACAGTGGGCAGTTTAGGATGGCGTTCACTCTGTTGCATTTATCTTGAAAACAAACAATTGACTCTGACAGGGTAGAATATTAATTCTTACTTTAACACATGGAAGTTTCTCTTAACATTATCACTGTAGCCCACCCTGGAGGGCAGCTCTTCAGAGTTCTGCTGGTTTGGGCTTTTCTCAATTTAAGGAATCACTGATCTTTCTGCTCCTCTTGCAGAGTGAAGCTGGGTGAAAGCATCGCGTTCCAGCACTTCAGCTGCTTCAGTGCCAAGTCTCAGACCAAACTTAACCTTCATCAGCTGTTGAATCTAATGGTGTGGTTCTGGAGCTGATTTAAATCAGTCCTGCTCTGGTTTGCTCTCTCCTCCGCCCTGCAGCTGTGCTCTTGTTGGGTGCTGCTGCTGGGGCTCACCTCTCCCTTCTGGCTCGCTCGGTGAACCTTGTTAAATCAGCAGAAAACCATCTCAGCAAGAGGTAGCTCCTGGACTGAGCTGCTTTTTTTTCCCCAGCACCTTTTGTTCGGGCTAAGGTGCAACAGTAACCCACAAAACGCAGCCTTCCAGGCGGTGGGGAGGGAGGGCTGCACTTCCCCTGAACTTCCACTGGGCTCCTCTGCTGTTACAGTCAACAGAAATGCTGTTTAAACCCTGCCTAGTCTGAACCCAGCTAGTTTCCAGTCGAGACTCGGTATTGTTTCTGTCCAGAGGTCTGTATCAGCAGCCCTGACAGGTGTCACAGGGGTTACTCTGTTCTTAGGGCTATTTTGAATCAAGAAAAAAAAAAAAAACAAACAAAAACTGGAATATTAAAAATATCTGCGAAGAAAAGGTGTTTCTAAGATATTGAAAATCTTGTTAAGTGGCACAGTTCTGTTTTCCAGGCTGTCCAGGTGATAGGTTATGGGTGATATTGAAGCTCAGAATTATACAATGACTATTGTGTTAGATTTACACAATGAATACAGTGCCCTCTGGTTGAAGCAGGTTTCTTTTCCTATTTGTGTTTATTTTACATCACAGGGAAACAAGACCTTAGTTTTATATATTCTCTCTCTATAAACATCTCTCTATTTTTTTTTTTTAAGTGTTCATGAAAAATGTGACAAGATGTCCACCAAGGTCACAAACACAAGCAAAAATAGCTGCAATTTAACATCAGTAGTTAGCAAACAAGATACCCTCGAGGTAAGGAGGCTGATAAAAAGAGGGCAGCGAGGTATTAAAGATGCATTATTTGGGGGTCCATGGATATAATTTAGGCTTCACAACAAGGTCAGACTGATTTAATTCTCTCTGCAAAGGTCAGTCCGAGGCCTGGCTGTACTAACCTCTGTGCTCTCCATCTGTCTGCGCTCGGAGCCAGACACTCTCAATAGGTGATTGTGTGCTCATGGCTGGATACAAGCACATTGAAATTACCTCCAGGTCTAGGCCTCCAAAAGCATTTACTTGGAGCCACTGCTGACCCTGGAGTAGCTGGTACCTATAGAACTTTACACTTGGCTGCTTTGAAGCCTTGCAGACAACATCAGATATTTACCATTTCCTAATGTTGTAAGTGCTGATGAGTATTTGGCTTCATAAATACGTCACTGTAATGTCATAAACTTCTTCTGCAGGTTTATTCTGTGACCCTTGAAACATAGGGGGTGTGTTTGGTTTGTTTGTTTTTTTTTCCCCAGCACTGGCAAGAGTATAATAAAGGGGGGAAAAATAAAAAAATAAAACCCCCACAACTCTTACAGTATTCACTTTCTCCAAAATGAGGAAAAATGAAGATGTTGTGGTGTTTGTGGACATCTTTATTTGATAGCCCAGGATGTTTAAAAAATCTTCCTCCATAAGCAGGGAATTCTTTAAAAATAATTGACAGGACAAAATAAATATGCAATGTGCTGGTACGTTAGTCACTTCCTTGCTGTTTTTCTTCACTTCATGCTAAACATTTCTGAATTCTATTTCATTTTAAGTAGGAAACAGGTTTATTAATCTGAGTGCAGCAACTAGAGAAAATGAGGCTAGTGAATGCTTTGAGCTTTCAATAATTATTTAGCTCACTGAAATAGCTACACACAGTAAATAGCACTTGCTGTCACTGCGAGTTTAGTGGAAAATACACTTAATTTTAAAAGGAGTAAGAGACCTAATTTTTATTTGTAGGATTTGGACTAGAAGTGGGTTAGGAATTGATAGTGCTTTCATTTTAGGTTGAGGGTATAAAGGTAAAAGTGTATAAAATGATGTGAAATAATTGAATGTACTGTGCTAAAAAAAAAAACCCCAAACAAAACAGGCTCCACACAGTGAGGTGTGGAGTTCTTTCTGAGGTGCTGGAAGTCTTCCTTGGGTACAATGCTTATATAGACCTGATGTCAGTAATTATTTTACATTCACACAGGAAACAGTTTCAAAACTGAAAAAGGGGGATCTGTTTCTGAACCAACAAAATCCAAATCAAAGAGTTCAGACCTTAGGATGCAACTTCTCAGAGTGTCTCGTCCTGTGTTGTCTTGAGCCTGCACTGTGAAGTCACCTGAAAAGGGAGAAGTGCAAGAACAATAATACAGACCATAACAAAGTAATTTTAAATCAGATATTCAGATTTCTGCCTGTGTTCCTCAATTTAACACCCTGGTAAAAAAATTCTTATCTCAAGTGATAAAGACATTTTTTTTGAGGGGGTATCTTACAAAATCATCTCTTGCTCTTGTGCATGATGTGCGCTGATGAATCTGAGCGAGTATTTGGCTCTCGAGGCTGTTTTGGTGGCCCTGCTCTTTTTAAATTAGATGAAGGCAGGGAGAGAATTTGTGCAGAGATCACACAAAGTCTTAGGAAAGTGGTACAGTGTAGAACCCTATTGTTTTTTTAGAATATTTGATGCCTGACCCCACACCCCAGCGTAGACACTTCCTCTTACATGGTGAGAGCCCACGCTGGCGGACAGCTCACCTCTTCACTAGGTTCAAGGGTTGCTGGAACACCTCCTCTTTTGAGAAGCGTGCTGGTGTGTGTGGATTAGCCACAGGGAATCGCTGGGGAGTGACACCAGAAGTCACCCTCCCCTGTGAGATGAACACACAGGCCCTGTGGGGGCCTGTCTGGCCGAAGGAGCTAGTCTGTGAACCTGGCTTCTTTTCACCAAGTGGGTATTTTTAGAGTAATTCCTATTTGTGATATTGTCGTGTAGCTACAGGAGTATTAAGGTATTCATTACACCAACTGTTTGCTTTCAAATACTTTGTGGGTGAGTTTTTATTGCTCAGGAATGGCGCCAGATGGACAGTCCTGAGGAACAAAGTCCTCGCACTATCTAAGAACAGGTATGGCACAAGCAGTGGCACATGACATTTTCTTCCTCTACCTCCCTCTGCCACTAGCCTGGTCTCAGGAAGGACAAGCCCAGGAAGGAGAGGTCACTCCAGAGTCTGTGTCCCTTCACAGAAACCAACCTCGGGGCCACCTGCTGAGGTGGCAGATTTGGAGACATTTGATGCACCTCTGTGGGGCTTTTCCCAGAGGCTGCTTGGGCTCAGGCTCTCAGTAACTTCTTAAAGTGTCATCTTTCCTAGTAGTGGGGGCAATTTTTGGAGCAGTTGCTGTTTACTGTCTGAATCCACACTAAACAAGCTTTACAAATGCTTTTGACTCCAGCACCTAGAGCTGTAACAGACCTTTTCTGAATGGGTTCTACCCCTTCAATTAGGGGAGGAGTGCAGTTTCCAGCAGAGATTGAGCACTGGTGAGGAGGCAGAAATGTCCACCCTTGTGTCACTACTGTAGCTGTTCAGGTAGAACAGAACCTGCTGTGAGTGGTTCCTTAATGACAGTCCCTGTGCTTTGTTTGCTTCTCTCTTGGAGGGGCCCACTGCTTGTCAGATATCTGCTGTGGGTGGCTTTGTAACACAGAGGCATCTTTCCCATCCCAAAGTCTGGCTGGCCTTTTGTTTTATGGAAGAAGCAAGCTCAGGACAGGCTGAAAAAGCCACCAGCCCTGCCAGCTCTCAGGAGATGTGCTCATCTACCTGGCTGACATAGTTTTCCAAGGAGCCTTAGAGTCTAAGCCTATAGAGTGGCTTAGGTTTAGGAAAGTAAACATGACTATATTGGTAGCTTCCACTGTAGGGTGGTCCTTGAGGAAGGACCACTCAAAGCACAGCTCTGCTTCTTGTGCTTTGCTTATGTCCTGCATGCTTGAAAAGGAGAGCAACAAGAAAAACAGAGAGTCTCATAAAAATGGATGTTTTTTCTTGGCGTAGTGGGAACTTCTGCGTTGGCCTCATGCTGCGCTCCTAGGGGCCATAGGAGTTTCTGGGTTCAGGCTTACCTCGTCTCAAAGCACACATTTTCCCTTTGAAACAGAAAAATCTTATGCTGCAAAAATGGGCAGCCACTTTTTGATCATGCACTCGTAGCGTTGTTTCATGTGCGAGACACGACGTGCTCTGTCAAGCCACTCCATTGAAACCTCCCCTTATCCATTTCATTGAAACCTCCCCTTATTCATTTCATTTTTATTAGCCATGGAGGACAGGTGATTTGAATCTCAGTACCTGGGGGTGCTCTGGATGTGAGGTGTAGAACACCTAGGCATGTGCTGTGATCCGGCTCAGGCTTTGCATGTCAATCCTGAGGTGGTTTCCTCTGCCCAGCCCTGCGAGGGGTATTGGGAGAAATTAAAATAGGAGGGGTGCTGGCCGCTTTTATGCCATTTTATTTCCTTTTGCTATTAAGTTTTCCATTCCCCTCTTCCCTTGCTGCTGCCTATTTATACTCCTGCCAAGTCCCAAGGGTGCAGAAAAGCTGCTCCTCCTATTATTATTTTTAAGTGATGGTTTTGACCACTTGGTCTTTCAAGAGGCAGAAAGCACCAGGCACTAGGAGGATGAAGACAATTTCTGCCTTGCAGAATTCCCATTAACACAGGCTCATCCTGTGGGATGGAACCGTAACAATTCACAGCTCTCCTTTCCTCGTGCTCCTTGTGAAACTCACTCCAAGTCAAGATCTTCCAGTTCACATCCTCCACGTGCCCGAACCTGGCCGTTTGGTCTGAATGGCTGCCTGCCCTCCAGAAACACTCTCCCCTCTGATCCACAGCTGGTAGGAGCAGCATGTTGAGGGCAGGTTAGCTGAGCTGCTCTTGGCAGGAAACGGAATAAACAGATTAAAAAAAAAAAAAAATCTGAGTTCCCAAGTGCATAAAGCTGAAGGGCAGCAAAAAACTAACTCCAGCTAAGTAGGGGGAAAAAAAAAGTTATTTTGTTCTTTCCACAGTAAGGTTCACATGGTGAGATGAGTCTCCGGGTTCAGGAGCTGTCAGTACGGATGTGCTCGCAGGGAGTCCTGCTCCTGCCACTGCCACTGCCCTGCTCTGGGGCCCTTCTCCAGGGATGGGCAGAGGCCTCCCTGCAGGCTTGAGCTGATTTTGGAGCTTTGCCCCCACAGCACTGGGGCAGGTCACCACCGAGCCTGCAGGCTCCAGGGGAACGTGCTGTGGCACCGGCAAAGCTGGGCGCCAGAGCAAGGGGCCACGTTCCCTCCTCGGGCTTTCTCTGCAGAAAGGGGCCAGAGGCAGAGAGAGGACAAAGATGAACTTCTCTGGTGATGGGCACTAGTGATGCAAAGCAGTACATAAAAGCTGAGTAACATAAACCCTTCCCTCTTCCCCTCCCACGCAGAGAACCAGAAAAATTGTACATGCTGCTTCACCCATATTTTGATGTCTAGAGGCTCACACAGATCTCAGGCTAGCTCCCTAGCAGGGGCAGTTTCCAGAGCATCGTGTGGGAAGCAGGATCAAACTTTTAATTCCTGAAATTAAGAAGGACATCTTATTTAACAGAGAGGGGAAATTATTCTGGGACATTTGCAGTTAATTAGAAGAAACAGCATCTAACAGAGTGGATAAAGCCCTGACCAGAAGCACAATGAACTGTACCAACACCTTTTGTACAGCTAGAAGTTTATGGCGTTCTGTAGTGTTGTTTATGTTACTATAAAAAAAGGTGAGAAAATATATTCAGTTACTTTCTGTTTCCTCCCCCCCCCATTGAGCAGATGGCGATTCATAGCTCAAATTGTTTTTTAAGCCATTTCACATTTTACTAATAAGTACAACATGCTTTTTGATGACAAGCCATGCTTAGGTGCTTCTGCAGAGGTGACGTGATTGCTCAGGTAGCTCAGAAAGCAAAAAGTTTTTGCATTATAAAGGCAAATATTTTCCGGTTACTTCTCACGTGGTGGGAAAACACTAGCTAAAAACGATCCTGCTTCGTGTTTCAAATTATTTCTAATTTTGAAGACCACAAATAATCCAGCATGCTTATTCTAACCGCCTCGATTTGAGATTGTTTCCCCCAGCTATGTTCCTGGTAGAACAAACCAGGCTTTTTACGAGGCTGAATATTCTTTGTATTTTAAGTGTATACTAGTATGTTTAGATGGCCATTGGGAAAAGTGCAGAAATACTCAGCAGTTCTATTTTGGGAAGTTTTGGTGCTTTAGAATGAAAACTGTTAATACCATGTGCACGGGAAAGAAAATTCTCACCATTGCATCTGTGATTTTATCAAAACCTGTTAAATCATATGAGTGCAGAAATAAGGAAAAGTAGTTTTTATTATTAATTGACACTCATTTTTAGCTGGCATGTGGTGGCAGGTCCTCCAAACAAACCCGAGACACAGATTAGAGCTGAAAGTTTTGGAAATGTTCTAAATCTTTGCAGCGTTGCAGAAAGGAAGCACAATATTAAACTGACAAATTGAATATATCTACTTTTTTTTTTTTAATGTAATTCACAGTTTCTTCCTATTATTTTTTACTACCCGTGGAGATAAAGCAAAACAAATTCCTCAAAACAGGGAGAAATATATTTCCAGATACCTTTTCCCACGAAGTAATAGATGTCTCTTGTACATATGTACTGTCAAATATCTATCCATTCCTTTTCTACAGCCAGAAGCATTGGCTATGCAAACACTGCAGAACTGACTCTTAACATATGTGCAGTCTGCCTAGCTATAGATACACAGGAAACTCTATATAATAATTAGTGTCTGCATATATTATCTCGTAATTATAATTTTACATAATCTTTTATATAATCTAGGCTGGTATGTGATAAAAAAAAAAAAGTGGTTATGTCAGAATTTGGAAGAAAAATAAAATTGTTGCTTGTAAACGTCCTGGGGATGGAGGAGCAGGCAGGGCTATTAAAGCACGGGCTCTGTCTCCGTGATAAAAGCCACGTTGGCTGATATTAAACGTCGAAGTCACACCTTAGGAGAGGTGAGAGGCACCTCGGCAGCATCCCTGCCCCAGGCACCCGGAGTGCAGCCACTGGGTGTCTGTGGGGCTGAGGGCATCTCGCCCCTGCAGCCCCACAAGGACCCCCTGCGTTAAAAAAGAAGGTCGTTGTAGTGGCCAGCAGTGATTTACTGCAGGAGCCTCCCCACGTTCCCGGCTGCCCAAGCCTCCCCTGGAGGAGAGTGGGGCCGGGGGAGCCGGGACCGGGCGGTACCCGGCACCGAGCAGCTCCCGCCGGGGTCCCTTGTGCTGCGAGGGGCTGAGCCCGCCCTGCGCCTTCTTTCGGAGCCGGGAACAACAGCGGCGTCCAAACGTTCCCTACCCGGGATGAAACAGGGCACGGGGGGGATCCCACCGTAAAAAAAAAACACCACCCAAAACAAGCCAAGCTCGCCGGGAAAAGTGTGGAGCGAGTTGGGAATAGATAACTAAAACACAGAGTAAATGGGATGGAATTGTCAGGCTTTCATTCCTCATAACCAGCAAGCTGCAGGATTTCCAGGTGTTGGGGAAGCCGTTGTCTTAGAGTTTATAAATCCCTGCTGGGGGGAGGCAGGGAGGGGAAGAATCTTTGGAGGTGAATGAAATCTCAAATCACGAGGCTCTATGTAGATTTATGATTGCATAAGAGCCTCAATCATTTCCATACATTGAAATGTGCTGTCCTTTCCACGACTGCCCAGCCCTTGGAGAGAGAGAGACGCTCGATTCCGCCTTGATCAATGCTGACTGTGAAGCAAGGAGGAGGAGAAGGGGGGGACCAGGCTGGCACCAGATGGAGCAGGGTCTAGGGAAAGGTCAAGGTTAGCTCAGGCTGCTATTGAATCGGTTGCAGCCTCACAGTTAGATCTCTGCCTCGGAGGCACCCACTGGGGCTTCTCAGAATCAAATCTAATAGAAAAGGCAGTCACAGAATGAAATCGCTTCATCTGAATGCTAAAATTGTTATTAGGCTACATTAGAGAGAGACGGGGCACGTGATGACCAAAAAAGGAAGCATGCCTAGCAGTTTGCGACTGAAATAAAAGCTGTGAATATGTTGATACCGTCGGCAACGTGCAGGAGAATAGAGGAGAGGCGAGAGGGGCCGGGCGTGTGTAAGGGACAGATTAACATACTGCTGGGCGTGCAAAGCCCCCGCCCC
>NW_008612533.1:315-3535 GCF_000691845.1 Merops nubicus | reverse complement strand
GGCGGGGTCAGCGGTGAGTCCCCCGCCCTGGGGGAGCGGCGCCCTCTAAAATCCCCACTGGGAAGGGGGTTAAGCCTCACCCCCCTCCCTCACTGGGCGCTTGTCGCCGGCTAAACCCTATGTCCGGGGCTGCTGCCCGCACCAGGCGGCTTTCGGGTTGTCTCGTTCGGAGCGGCAGGGGATCAGGGCGTTGTTCTTTCCCAGCCGGCTGAAAGTCAAGTTCAGCCCGGCTGGGCTGGGTGGGCTGCTTGCGGGGGGTGTCGGTACGATACCGGGAGCACGGTATCAAGCTAAGAAATGCTGCGGTTGCTTGAGATGGGGCGGCAATGCACGAGCGCAATGCAGATCACTTTGCCACTCTTCCCGGTTTTTAACTTGGCCTCTTTATCTTTCAATTGAAAACCAATTAAAGGTTTCTATAAATCTGTTAGCATCCCTTTCACGTGGGGCCCTCTGATGCCTGCTGTATTGCCCTTTAGATGCCTCTTCCTTTTTTTGTTTTACAATTGTTGTATCAATATAATGCTTCCTTTCTTTCTCTGTCTCTATAGATACAGATATACAAGGCAAACTAAAGGTTTCGACTGCTATTCAGGCTCCTCATTTGTCCCGGAGCTTTAACAGTGCTGCCCTTTCTCTTCTGGCTGCTTTTCCCTGCTTCTGGAGCAGCAGTTATGGGAGAAGCAGATGGCTACTGATTGGGTGAGCTTTGTGGCTTTAATACTGAATACTTTATGGAAAAAGACTTTATCATGCTTGGCTGGTCAGAGGAACAACAGGATGAGATTTATGACTAGGGAAAATAAATCTTTTTAAGTTTCAGGCTCCTTCACACACCCCACATCAAGTTGCTGTAGCAGAGCTGGAGCTGAAATCCTCTGCATCTTTCTTTTTTCCCTCCCTCCCCCTCACTCTGTCTGTCCTTTCACCACTCTCCCCACCCCCTCTCAGCCAGGGTTTATCAAACCTCTGAAAACTTCAGGGACTGTCATGTGCTGGAGTGGCTGAGGCCTTCACAGCCCCAGAGGCTCCAAGAGGAAAGAAAAGGCTCAGATGCAGATCATCTCCCTGATGGGAATACACGGGGCTTCTCTACATGTCACCTGGAGAGTGGCCACCCATGGTCCCAGTGGGGAGTTTTATGTTAAATCCTCATAAATTCAACAACACCAAGGCCATGGGGCCACCAGAGAGACACCTGGGTCAGGCTGCCCACCACTGGCAGCAGAGTCCAGACGTCCCGAAAGGAAGAGAGCCCAGCACCACCCAACCCTGCTGCACCACACGCTGGGCAGGCCCTGGGCCGGGGGCTGTGGGACCGTACCCCCCAGGAGCAGCTCTCTGCACGGTCCCTGGGTCAGCCCGGTGGAGGCTTGATCCTCGCTGCCAGCCGCAGCATATTGGCCATCGACTCCTGGTTTCTGCACAGTCTCATGCCAAAGCTGGAGGACGACCAAGGGCTGCACAGTGGGGTGAGCTCTGGCCCGAGTGCAGAACACTGATAGTGGCACACAGGGACAAAAAGGCCCAAGGGTATACAGGAGGCAGAGGCAGATTTCAATCCTAGAGGGGTTTCCTCGTTTGGTTCCTCTCTCTTTCCTGTCCTGCATAGCCTGTAACATCCTCTGTCAGGCTGTTTACACATCTTATGGAAGCTAAAGCTAGGTGAAAGTTTTCAAGGTTGTAAACCTTGGTGCTACTATCAGGTCAAGTAAGGAGGAGAAACAGAAAGCTATGGTTGAGAAAAATAATTTTGAGATCAAAAACCAGAAGTGATTCAGGGCTACATATTAACCACTTACCAACCACCCTATGTTGGATTCAGTGGTCTGTTTTCTGGTCAAAGAACATTTCTGTGCCCCTTTGGTGAATATACAAATTAGTATTTCTATCTAGTTTCTGTGCTTGCTTGTAAAGAAGTACAGGGGAAATTCAAATACCATCATGGGCTGAAGAAAGAGCTGAGGTGCTTACAGCATCTCTGAGCTATGTGCAAGTGGTTGGGAAGGATGCAGAGTCCCACTGTAGTCACTTGAGGGTCCTGGGGGAGCAGAAGCATATACTTCTTTTTGGGGTGAACCGTAGCCAAAGCTGGCTTCTGGCAAAAAAGGCTTTTCAGTTTTGTGATGGTGACTGGACCTGGGAGTCCAAGGTACTGCTGTGAGCATCGGTAAGATGAAGATAAAGTTTCAGGGGAAATAGAAAAAGATGGGGACTGTGGGCTTGCTTGGAAGCTGAGCTGGAAATGAGATAGAACAGGCATTGCCAGTGTGCCTGGGCCCTGGCGGTACTGTACTGAAATGTCCAGCTGGTTGTGGGTCTGAGGAGTCTCATAAGGATCCCCATTGCCTGCTTGTAAGGACAACTAGTGGGAGAAAAACCATTTTCTCCATGGCACTGTGTGCTGGTCTGCAGCATGGCGGTCATGGTACAGGACTTCTCAAGGAAAGGCACTGTCCACAAGCCTGGTAACAGTGAAATGCAGAAAGGGTGATTTGTCCTTCAGTTGAGGCTCCAATTGGTTTCCACTAGAGAGGCCTAGCTGCCATGTTTGTCTCACAGGAAGAGAACTGTTCTGCCCACGTTTCTGAGGCACCTGGAGGACTCATGGCTCCACATTTGATTTTGAGTGGCTTTTCGGTTCCAGCTCATGTGCTCCCCTCAGACCATAGGCTGGCCCTGCCTCTGACAGTGGCAAGCAGAGAATGCAGCAAGGCAGCTTTGGGCTTCCTTTTTTTCCCTCCTTCCCATGGGCTCCTGGCACTGCCAGAGCAATCCCAGGTGGGCTTGCCTGCCTCTGGTAACTTGCAAATTTTCTCATCAATTTTATGTCACAAGTAACTTTACAGTAGAGTCACCTGTGTGGTGACTCTCAGCATTGTGTGTGTCCTCTCAGAGGAGCGCATCTGCAGGCCTGGTGTGTGTCACAACTTTAAAGCATCATTTCCCAAGGGATGCGGGAGTGTTCCTGAGCATAGGTTGCACAGCATTACCTGGCCCCTTTGCCCCTTGCCTTCCTGGGTGAAATCTAAGAAGAAAAGAGAAGGTTCCTTCAGTGCAGCTGGGAGGGTGCCCTGACATCCTCAGAGAGACAGATCTTCCATCCTTTGCAGCCATCCCCATGGTAACTCACCACGGGCAGAAAACTGGCACTTCCCCCTGAGACGTTAAGTGATGTTAGTAGCTGAGTATCACTCCCCGCCGGCCCCTTAACCCTCGC
>NW_008612533.1:0-262 GCF_000691845.1 Merops nubicus | reverse complement strand
GTACCCCCCCCCGCCGGCCCCTTAACCCTCGCAGCCATCCTGTCCCCCCAGCTTGTGCCCAGCCAGGGAGCGGCAGAGGCTGGTCCTACCCCCAGAGCTGGTCGGCGCTGTCCCCACGACGGGACTCGGGCTGGCCTGCCCGGCCCACTCGGAGCCCAAATCCCGGTCCTGCCCTGGCCGCTGCGGTGACTCCTCTTGCCCCGGAGCCGGTTGTCGGCGGGCACCTCGGTACTGGCCGGTGCCGTCGGTGTCGGGGGTCGGC
>NW_008612532.1:0-549 GCF_000691845.1 Merops nubicus | reverse complement strand
GAAAAGACCTTTAAAATCAAGTCCAACAGTCCAGAAAGATGGGGATGATCCTTTCAGTTGCAGATGTCCCTGCTCAGTGCAGGGGGATTGGACTAGATGAGCTCAGAGTCACAGAACCCAAGAACTGTTGTGGCTGGGACCAAGGGAATGCAGCCCAAAGCAGGTAGTGAACTCCATCTAAGGCTAAATATTGGCACAAGACCTTTAAAGGTCTCTTCCCACCCAAAGCATTCCATGATTCTCTGAAAAATGCCATCTCCCCTTTCCCACTGGATTTCCACCAGCTCCCCGTGGCACTGTGAGGAGCATGGGGGCTGCCAGATGTGCCCACAGCTGTCCCTGAGGAGCAACACCCCAACCCTGGGAGGAGCCACGGCTGGGCACGTGTGACTCTGCTGGGTCAGCTGCTCCATTCATCCCCATCCTCCCTTTGGATCTGCTCTTTTAGCTCTGCCACCACCGGGCACGTCGCCAAGGATCAGTGAAGACGACTGAATTTCTGGAGGAGCAGTAGGAAAATGGCAAATCTGGGATATGATGATAAATCCA
>NW_008612531.1:0-756 GCF_000691845.1 Merops nubicus | reverse complement strand
AACAGCAGCTTCATCCTCCTTCCTCTCTCTTCCTGATTTTCCCCATTTACCTACATGCCATAAGAGGTCCACCACTTGTCATTTGCAAAACAATCTCTCCAGTGATCTGATCTTGTCCAGAACATTCCCTGAGACCTAGACACATAACAGCTGCCCTAATCTGTTTCAGAACAAGGAAATTTAGACTGTGAATTTGCCCATTTGTTGTGTATATATCTTAAATTTATTTTAAGATTAATCATGGGTAGAAGATTTTTTTTTTCTTGTTTCTTTGACAAGAAAACTTCTTTACTGACATAGATGGTTAAGAAAAGTACTCTGCAGGAAAATCTTTACAATATGTTCATGCTGGGCTAAAAACATCAACACATCTTTTAATCTGAGTTTGTATCTTGGTGACTACGTCTTCAGCTGCAGGACGAGGTTCAAATTCATGTGCAGCCATTTCTCATCTCAGAGAAGGGACAACAGCAGGCTGCATTTAAACTGTGGGGCTTTTTTCACCCCAGTGGGAGCTCAGGCTTGTCCTTTTATAATCCTCCCTGGAGTTTGGGGAAGCATAAGAGAGTAGTAAGGGCAGATTGCACCCTCACCAGGGAACCTGAGTGATGAAGTCCACCAGAAATAACACTGATTCAGTGTCTCTTGTTGCTGGCAGAGCAGAACCTCCTTGGGTGAGTACAGTGAAATCCTCTCCATCCTTAGGCTGAAATCCCTACTGGCATGCAAGCAGCTGTCCTGACCCAGAAAAGTATG
>NW_008612530.1:0-1454 GCF_000691845.1 Merops nubicus | reverse complement strand
TTTCTCTTTTTACTTCTTTTGAGGGAGTGAAGCCTCGAAATTATTTTTTAGCAATTTTACACTGAGATCAAGAAAATGTGCGCTCCGGGTGTTCTGCCCTAATGAAGAGGGAAAAGCTTCCCTGGGTGACAGCGACACTCGTGCGGTCGGGGCGATTTGTCTTTCACGCAGAGTGGCCGAAGTGAAATAATAACCGCAGCGCGCTTGGTCCCGAGCTATACCGTCTTCCACGAAAAAGGGTGAAGGCTCCGAAATATTTTTCTGTTCCCAACCCAAGCAGAAAGGACTGAAAAGCTGAAAACTTTTCCTCTCGAACGCCTAATTTACAGGGATCGCCTCCACCCCTCCTTCCACTTGCCATGAAACTGATTTTTTTTCTTCGTGGGGTTAGGGGGTGCAACCTCTTGAAACACACACAGCCTCCCCCCAAAAATTCCCAGTTTTAAAATAAGATTTCCTTTATCAGCGGGTTGTAAGCGAGGGATTATTGAAAGCAGCGCATTTGGAGGGGGGGGGGGAAGTGCTGCTGCTGCAGCGAAAGCAAAGAACGCAGCCCAGAGCAGAAAGTTTGCAGACGATCGGATCTCGCCGCGGAGCAGGAGCAGGAGTAGGAACAGGCGCAGGAGCAGGAGCAGGAGCAGCTCTGCATCTCTGCGCAGCAAGAAAAACGAGGGAAAAGCAAAGAACCCTGACGGGTTTGGACAGGGACGTGAGATGTTTTTTCCGTAATTAAGTCCAAAGCAGGGATGGCAACATGGAGATTTAACAATATATTGGTTTTGAAATCGCGGGCGCTGGATTATCTACTTTAAAAATCACCTAATCAAGCGCAGGTTGCTGCTGTTATTGTTAAGGTTCACAGAAAAGTTGATGATGAACCGGAGACATCTTTCGCTTCCCCTTTTCCACACTCCTCTATTTCCCCCCCGACACACACCCTTCACAAATAAAGAGTAAATAAGCATCTGCTTTTTACGTCACGCAACTTATGCAACGTTTCATTTGACTTTTTTTTTTCCCTGATAATATTTTTTTTCTACTCAGGAATGTGAGTTGCCATCGCCATGGATATCGAATTAAACTTGCCCAGATGTGTCAGAGAAAATAGAGACATCAGCTGCTTTTAAAATACGACGCGAAAGCCGGCGAAGTTTTGTTGTCGATTCCCTCTTTTAAAAAAAAAAAATTAAAAAAAAAAAAAAAAAAGAGGGAGAGAAAGAAAAACAAAGCCCCTCCACTGCAGCGGTTGGGAGCAGAGATCCCTATCAGAAAGGAGAAACAGATGGGGTGAGCGTAACACATATAATTAAAAAAGTCGGGCTTTGCGTGTGGACGGCCGAGCCCTCGCCTCGCGGCACCGAGACCTTCGGGCGGCCAAACTGTATAAAAAAGTGCTGGAAAAGCGCCTGAAATGACAACATTTACATCAACTTGCAGCGGGTGACTCCAGCAGG
>NW_008612529.1:747-2093 GCF_000691845.1 Merops nubicus | reverse complement strand
GGCGGCTTCGGGGGGGAAGAGGAGAAGGAAATTCAATAGATTTGGCCCCTCCTGAGAAGAGAAGTTTCTAACGAAGGGGCAGCTCACAACACGAGCCGCGAGGCAGCGTGTGGAGGGCGACCCAGTGGGGATCAATGGGAGGCCGTGCGCCTCCGCACCCCGCCTAACGAGGTTTTAATTACTCTGGAAAATTAACACTGGTGTCCTGGCACCTCTCTCGGACAGAGCTGGGCGTTGGGATCCTGGCTGTGGATCCTCCCTGGGGGAGCTCTCTGTCCCGGGATCGCCGGCGGTGCCGCCGAGGTCCCTTCGGCGAGGGGTCGTCGCAGGGCTGAGGCCTCGGTGCCCTTCCCTTCCAGGATTTGGTGCAGAACTTGTGGATTTTGGGGCTGTCGCTCCGTTGGGTTCTCTCTGATTGCTGTTTGCTCTTTTCCAGGCTACGGAGACTGGAACTCTGGGACAAACAGAGGCAAGTAGAGGGAGAACGAGGCTGATTTGCTGGCGTTTGTTTATCGCTTTCCCCATCGCGTCTTGAGGCTTCCGACGTCGGCGACGACCCCACGCAGCCTCTTGCTCTCCTGCCTGTGTGGCTGTTTGCTCCTTTTCCTTAAAAATCCACGTCGGAGCCAGTGGGAAACCTTGCTGTTGTAGCTGGTGGTGCAGCAAAATGGCTCTGGGCAGAATATTTGGGTTTGGGGGTTGTTTTCCCACCCAAAACGAATCCTTCCTGCTGCTGGAAAGCCTGTGGAAGTCGGCGCAGGGATGAGTGAAATGAAGGCAGACATGGAACCTCCCTCTCTGCACGTGCCATCAACCAGATAAAAAGGGCTGGGAGTGGAAAAGTGTAAATTTTAAGCCTCAGCAGGTTTTTATTTGGCAGGAAAGAGAGCAGCTTCGTGAGGTCCTGCTGGAGTCAGTCCTGGCTGTGGCCGTCGAGCTGCCCACAGCTTTGTACCGAGCTAAAATCTGCCTTCAAATGGCTCTTTGGGCATCTCTCTTTCGATCCAAATGGGATTTTTGGGCAGCTCTGCTCATTTTGACCCAAACTGGGTGTTGGTGGAGGCTTTGCCCATTCTGTCCCCAATAGGGTTTTGGGGGAGGTTCTGCACATTTTCACCTGAAATAGGGTTTTTCTGGAACTCTGCTGAGTTCCTCCCACTCCGGAGCCAGCAGCTCCCTTCTGTGGGAGTTCTGTGAGCAGATTGTTCCATCCAACCTCAGGAGCTCCGACAGCTCGAGGTGCAGAGGGGACTTGGGCAGAGAGTTGCTCTTTTTTGGTCGCTGTGAGGGCGATGGGGACACCCCTGGAGCTGAGGCGGGTTCTCTCTCCCTGCGGCAGGCTACGA
>NW_008612529.1:330-729 GCF_000691845.1 Merops nubicus | reverse complement strand
CCGCCCCTGGCGGCGTGTTGCGAGGGCTACGGCTACGGCTAGGGCTACGGGCAGGACGGCTCGGGCGGCTACGGCTACGGCGTGGCCACCTCCAACTCCTGGGAAATGGCCAACTCGGACGTGGAGGCCAACGCCGAGGGCGGCGGCGAGGCCGTGCTGGCCAAGATGAGCCAGCGCCTGGACGTGGCGCCCCACGGGGAGGGGGACGCCATGCAGGGGGGACACTACGGGGACAGGTGAGGGCGGGCGAGGCTGTGAAGAGCTTTTTGCTCCCTCCCATCCTTATTTGGCTCGTTTTCACCTTTTCGTGGCATTCGGGGTTGGAACTGGGGGATCCTTGTGGTCCCTTCCAGCCCTGACAGATTCTGATCTGTTTTAGCAGAGGACTTTAGAGCCCTA
>NW_008612529.1:0-260 GCF_000691845.1 Merops nubicus | reverse complement strand
TTCTAGGATTCTATTTTGGTGGCTGCCTCGAGCATCCTGCTGTTCTCCTCTTGCTGCTGCAGCTGAGAGATAAGATTTTGTGCTCAGTTTTCAGCCCCCCCAAAAAAATAAGTCTAAATTTTGGACCTCAGGCGCAGCGTTTCCAGCAACAGCTGAAACCTGGGGGTCTGCAGTAGAATATTAGTCAGAATCCTTTTTATTCCTCATTTGTGTGTTGGTTTTAGTCTTTAGAGGTATTTGGGTCATTCTGGAAGTAACGG
>NW_008612528.1:0-307 GCF_000691845.1 Merops nubicus | reverse complement strand
TGCGTGCTTGCTTCAGCATGAAGGCCCGCCGGGCCCTGCGCAGGGACTACTGAGTGACCTAGAAGATGGCAGAACAGTGAGCGCAGCAGCACTTTGGGGCCATGGTCAGGCGGATCCCCTGAGATGGCGGTCGCCCCGGAGCCCGTGCGGCGCTCAGTAGCTGCTGAGCCACGCCTCCCACGCTCCCGCCGAGCCAGGGCCTCGATCCGCAGCCACCCTCATCCGTTGCCGCCGGCCCGGCGCTGGGAGCCTGGGGACCGGCTCTGCCGGGCCGGCGACACTGACAAAGTGCTTCCCTCTGGGCAGG
>NW_008612527.1:0-523 GCF_000691845.1 Merops nubicus | reverse complement strand
ACCACATCCCACCCTGGCACCACATCCTGCCATGGCACCATCATCCCACCCTGGCACCACACACCTTGACCCTGGCTAAAGCTGCCCCACCCCGGGCAGCCCCTTCCCAAGGCCCCCTGTGCCAGGCCAGTGTGCCCACCCCTGGGTGCCATGGCCCTGTGAGGCCTCCTGGCACTGTGCTGGCATCTGTGCCATCACCAGCCACGTCCCTTTGCCACAGAGCCCGTGTCGAGGGCTGGTGGCACAGTGGCCAACGGTGGCTATGGGTGGCCACGTGCCCGGTTGCCAGCCGGTGTGCCACGGCGGGCACGTGGTTTGGTGCCACGGGGCTGCCAGGGCTGGGCAGAGGGTCCTGGTCTCCCCACGGCCCCTTCCAGGTGCTGGAGCTACAGCCCAGGTGGGGGTTGGCTCGTGGCCGGTGTGGGCACCACGGTGGCACACGCCTGCACTGGGCACGGGGCAGAGATGGGGTGCTGGAGGTGGGAGAGGCGAGGGGTGGGTTGGGTGGGGTTGGGTTGGGTTG
>NW_008612526.1:0-10474 GCF_000691845.1 Merops nubicus | reverse complement strand
CCAACCCCTATGATCCTATGATTCTATCTTAGAAAGCAACAAAAACCAGAGGGCTTTTTACAGCTTCTCAGAATGAAAAGCAAATCACCTACTTTATCAGTGTGATTTAATATGGTGATACACTTAATGAACATTATTTTGGATGATGAACATACTGCATGATCTTTGTGTAAAAGGCAAAAGCAAAATCAGAAGCTCTCAGGAAGAAACTACAGAATATGGTAGGCAGTGTTCAGACTCCTGGTATATGGGAAGGAGGCTGAAAGATTATGGAATAAACATTCCGTCAGGAAATTATTAATGCAGGTTTCAAACACTTTGTGGTTTGAAATCGGTGAACTTTGTGATTGAAAAATAGGATTATATTTAGTAATATATTATTTGTGTGATTAATAACTGTGTTGTAAGGGATTCATTCCTTACCATGTTTTTTCCAGACACTCCCTACACCCACACACAAGTCATTATGTAGACATCTTTTCCAATCATGTTTGGAGGGTTCTGGTTCAGAAGCTCTAAGTGCAGATTTCTAAGTTTTCAGAAAAAAGGCTAATTGAACAACGTTAAGCATAAAAGCACAGCTAAAATGGGTTTCTCTCAGTAAAATCCTCACAGGAACAAAGATTTGTTGGTTTTTTTGGTTTTGGTTTGTTTTGGTTTGTTTTGTTTTTTTTCCTCATAAGTAGTTCTACCCACTATGTAAGTAATAACCATCAAGCTGTTCAGTGATGTTATCAAAGGGAAAAGCAACTTTGCCCCTCTCCATGACAATTTTACACAAATATAACCTTGTCAACACCTTTATAATGAGAACAAAGCCTTACGGCCTTAAAATCCTTAAGAGACAGAGATTCCTTCCAACCTCAACCATTCTATAATATTTTGACTTAAAAGGGAATCCATTTCTGTTCTAAAATATTTAGAAGAATCATATCCTTTTCTTCCTATTCATTCACAAGAGGGACATTACAGAGCAGGAAAGAGAATTTCCAAGGAAAAATGAAACTTGTATTCTTACAATAATGTGTAATATACATAGAGACAATAAGTCTCTGATTCACTCCAACAAATTCCTGGAAGAAGTTAAAGGGGAAATTGAAGGCCGGCAGGAAACAATTCCAATGGCCCTTATTTTCTGTAGGTGAGAGGAGTCTGTAAATAATAATCCTAGTTAAGCCCAGAATGTAGCTAGAAATTCAAGTGAACCATTTCCAAATAGCTCATAAAGATAGAGCTGCTCCGGTTTATTTTCTTTAATAAAAGAGTATAGCTTCTAGGGCTATTGCTGATGTTGTCCAAATGATCTACTTAATTCCAGAGCAGTTTAAAAAATTTTGGATTAGATTGTTGTTTTTCTTTTTCCTTCCAGTTTTGTGCATGTCCATATTGGAAACCAAATCCTTTGTACTGCGTTTCTAGCTGTGGTTGTATTTAAACTTAAATTTCTAAAACCTGTGAAAGTTTCCCCAAAGTCTCTCTCATTTAGGCCAAGCCACAGTGCTTGCTTGAGCACATGTTTGGCCATGTCCTCCTTCTATTAATAAATTAAAAAAAAGATTTAAAAATTTTTTTGTTTGTTTGTTCAAAACATAAGCTTAAAAAACATCCACAATTAAATCAGGATCACAGCTAAATGCAAGTCAACATATTGCTGGGAAAATCAAAGAATCATGGACTCATTTCAGTGGGAAGGGACCTTTAAAGCTCATTTAGTTCAACCCTAGAATTCACTAGAGCAGGTTGCTCGGAGCCCCGGACAACCTGGAACCGGGATGGTTCCAGGGATGAGGCAGCGACCACCTCTCTGGGCAGCCTGGGACAGGGGCTCATTAACCTCAGTGTCAAACATTTCTTTCTTCTCTCCAGTCTAATTCTCCCTCTTCTTGTTTAAGAACATCTTGTGCTGTTGCAACAGGCCCTGCTAAAAAGAATATCTCCATCTTTCTTATCATAAAAATGTTAAAAAAAAAAAAGAGTGAGTTAAATATCATCATGCAAGGTATAAATAAGAGCACAACCTGTAGAACTTATAATTTAATTTTCACTCTGTTAAACACAAAGATGTTGGATAAAACTCTCATATTTTATACATGTTGCTATCATATATAAAATATGTATCATATTTGATATAACTTTAGCTAAAAAGTAAAATCACAGAGCAGAACCAGCTCTATTTACCCCAAAACAGGACAATGTAGAATAGTTCTGGAAAGATGCAAGTCAATTGGACAGCCCAGAGGAGAAAAATAGGTGGGCAAACATCTCAGAAATATAGCCTAAAATAGAAAAATTGGATTGTTTAATGATGAAGCAGCAGCAAAGGCCGTCTTTAGAGACAAAGAATAACTTTCTCACACCATCCATGATAAAGAGTAGACATAACTATGGGTTTAGCTGGTGGAAGAGAAACATTTTAGGGCTCAAGAAATACAGTCTTAGTTGACTTTGAAAATTCTGTCAAGACTTTCATCTGCAAAATCTTGCATACAAAGACTGACAAGTGTTGGGATCCTGCAACAAAAACCGTAATCATAGTACCATGGATTGTTCAGCCCATCCTTTGTCAGAGTCTGGAAGTGGTCTACAGCAAAAGTTGCTGCAAGTCTGGCCAGCAAGAAGTGAAGTAACTTAGAATTCACAGTCCTACTGCCCACACGCATGAAATCCTTCATCACTCACGTCAGCCCTACCATTACACCTTTCCTCAGTGTCAGAAACACTCTCTTGACTGACTCCATGTGCAATGTCTGTGATAGAAACATTTACCTGTTGTATCAAAACTGTATCCACATTAACTTGCCATTAATAAGATACATATCCAGGTAGCAGAAATGGGCAGTAGAGAGTCGTTCTGAAGCTAGCAGAGTTTTCAAAATTTCTGATCAAGCAGACTTCTGAATTGGTTTTTTGAAGTTTGGAAAAACTTTGCTCCAAGAATGGTTGAAATTAATTCTGGAATTATTATTTTACAACTTCTTACTATTATTTGAAATAAGTGATACAAAGAGTTTAAAGAGTATTAAGAAGGATTTTTTTCAGAACTTTGAGAAATACTTCAGAATTACATTGTATGCTTCCTCAGAATAACATAGGCATTTTCCCAAACCAACAAAATTCCACATTAAAGCCAGCTCTTATCAATGGTTCTGAATAAACAGAACGTTATTCACCCTGCTCATCAATAAAACTTGTAAAAGATCATCTTCCTTTTAACCATATGAACAGAAAATTTTACTGTCTTACTTGGAAAATCACCCTCTGAAGCAGTTCTTTGATCACTCCACAAAGAAGTGAATTGTTGAGTTGTCACAACTAATTTTATATAGAGACTATATATAAAGTTCAACAAGTTTCCTTCCTAAAATGCACCAGGAGGTGTTATTACTTCTTCAGCTTCAAAAAATAAAGTTGTCAAGAGGAATGATATGTCATTGTAAACAAGTACCAGATGGCAGAGTGATTTCTCTAATGCCCTGTTTAATTATTAAGAAACCATGAACACAGGAAAACACAGTCAAACAAGAAAAAAGGGATATGGAGCTACATTAAACAAAGGTCATGACCTCAGTTCTATTTTTCCAAAGAATACTTCCCAGGACAAACCAGACAGAAAGTAGAGTTCTTCATTTTTAGAAATCAGCATGTAGGTACTATCAACTAGCACCAGTTCTTTTTCATGGTTTTCCACACCATGAGTCAGATTCTTCCATCATTACTCATGCCGAGCAACATCCAACATAATTAAAATACTGTTTTTAGCTGTAAACACTGCCAGGTGAATTAACTGCTCAAAACTCATATCAGCAAGACCTGGATTAATTATTTCACATACTGGACAGTGTTTCAGAAATAATGAACCTTACTACTTCTGCTTCCTTTGTTCTGGATCCAGTGGTGGCTGTAAGGGCAGTTCAGAATTCCAAACCACACCCCATCACATGGGGAGGTCTGTCATCCAGGAAAGCGTCCTTTCTGGAACAGTTTAGGTTAGAAGGTAGAGCAGGTTGGGGAGGAAGCAGCAACAAAAGAAAATGTGCTGTATCTCTATCTCGTAGACATATATATATGCTTTTCCCCCTTACCCTCCCAACAATAACAAATAAATATGTAGCTCCTTGTCTAAATCCTGAACTGTATTATCTAAAGAGGAATTAAAAGAAAAATTCTCTCATATTTATTTTTAATACATATTTTCAAATTAGAACCATGCTTTAAATACTTGTGTATGTATGTATATATGTATTTTAAGCATGACTTTACTTTGATAAAGAGGGTACACGGGGGAAAAAAAAATTATCATTCTCCCTCCTACCTGCGTAGTGCTTATGGCTGGATTTAGAGAGTAATAACTTCCTCTAACAAATTGACTATGAGGCTCTGGTTTATAAGTTAAAACCCATCCCTTGCAGTTCCACAACATGTTCTTTCCCAATGGCTGTAATTAGCAGAAGGACTGGACACTTAACTTTTTTTTTCTCTACAAAACCTATGACTGGCTAACATAATTCTGGCAATAAGGCTTTTTCTAACAAGCAGTTTTCTCTGAAATTGTAAAAAAAAATATTATAACACCGTTCACATTTACTGCTCATAACTTGTTCAGCCCCTTCGTGTTCAAACTGCCTCATCAAATCCTTCTAGTGATGTTTTGGAGACATCTAATTACTAATTTGAACTACGGCTGACACCAAGAGAGTGCACCAAAAGATGAACCTTGCAAGCTAACTTGTTTAGAATAATCAGCGCAGTAAGGAATAGTGGTTTGGCAGGAAAATGGATATATTTTCCTTAAAATTGGCATCTCTTTCAGAGGAAGGTACTCCAGAAGATTCTGAAGGTGTGTGGTGGTGGCTGGAGGGGGGTGGGTTAGCAGAGTGCCTGTACAGATGAGATGGGAGCAGTTTGTGGCCCTTCTGTACCTTCAGGTACAGCAGGAGTAGATAGTTCAAGTCTCATTGTTTTGCATGTAGAAATAAGGAAACTGTTAATTGTTGCTCCTTATCAGCAAGATCCCAAAGGCCTCTCAGCTCCCTTATGAGACAATAGTCTGTGGAAGACTTCTGGCAGCAGCAACATCTGTTCTGGGTTGGTGTTAATTGTTCTTTTGTTGTTTTATTTTAGGCTGGTTGGGTAGCAACCACTTTGGTTTCTGAAATATGAGAATACCTACAGAAAGTGAGATTGGATGAAGGGTGGCTGGAGCCTAAAACATTGCATACACGTTCTACTTTTGCCACTACAGGGTTAACAAAGGTTTAACTGCACCCTCGGATAGTATTAAATTGTAGGATGTGTTGTAGCTGGGCAGAATGCTACATGTAGAGGTGAAGGAGCCTTTGGGAGCATGACCAGTGGGGGTTGGACTAGATGACCTATGGAAGTCCCTTACAACCCAATACATTCTAAGACCTTTTGTAGAGCTTTCAGGACAATGGTCTGGAGAGCAAAGGAAGAGGAATGCAAGGGAAAGAAAGCAGAGGTCTCTAGGGAAGGGAAGTAAAAAGCAGTGGGGTCAAGAGCATCAACATTGTTTGCTTTACACAACACTTGAGATAAGGCACTGGGTAAGGTCAGTGTATGCAAAGGCACGAGTTAATACCTGCGCGTGCTGGGAGTGATGTCTTGCAGACACCTCACTTTCAGCTGCCTCATTTGCAGATAGTTATTTTTGAAGCTAGGTTCAAAAACTTAATCCCCTCAAGTTACTTTGAAGAGTGGCTGCCCATACAGTCAACAGCCTGATAGGTACTGACATTAATGGAAGAAAAAAAAAGTGTGGACTTCAGTTGCTGAATACTGATGAGGCCATGGGAACTACCTTAAGATAGTCAGATGTCTGAAACGCAGATGGGTTTTGAAAAGATTTAGTGAAGTTTCAACGCAAGTCAAGAACTTCAGCACCACAGGGTTTTAGCTATGGGAAGATACCTTTGAAAATGTGACCTAATGCCACGTTAATACAGATCTAGCACAACAAAGGTTTTGATGCTGTAGCCTGGGCATGCCCTCAGCTGTGAAACCAAACCCAACCATGAACGTTTGCATGCATATTGGCCTACAAACTTTGAGCAAGTCTATACAGCAGAAAGAAGATACAGCTCCAACTTAAGTACACATAACCACACTATTTTTAATTTAGCAAAGATATAGAAGTGCCACATTCTGCACAGACCAGCAAGTCAGAGTCAGGCCCTTCATGGGCTGTTACTACATGAGCTCCTGCCAGAAGATAGTACAAAAGCCAACATGACTTGGTCTTTGCTGCTTTAACCTACAGAACTAGAAATAGAAAATGTGCCATTATCATCTTTTCATTTTGCTGTGAAGTCATTCTGCCTGAAAAGAAGTGCAGCACACTCAACTGAATAATGATAAAAGATAAAAAATAAGTCTGTTTTGGGAAAGAATGAAGAGGCCCAAAAATAGAATTATAAATCCAAGACATTTGCCAAAGCTGTAGATGACTGGAGCAGGGTCATGAGACTGACACATTTGTCCTTTCAGAGAAAGCAGAGTGGTGAGGAACTTGAATTCCAAATTGGAAATCTAAATATTGGCCCGGCTCCAATTTCAACCCACTTTAGAAGTGCTTTAACAGAAATTTGTAACACACAAGTCCAGAATCTGTGATTTGTAGCTTATCATGACATCCTGCTCATCCTGATTGCTTAGAGATTACTGGAGTAGATACCTATCCATCACTAAATTACTCCTATATTTCACTACTTCAGTTAATAAAGATCTGGGGTACATAAAACAAAGTAACACTGAATGCACTTCATAAGTTTAAAATAAAAGATCATCCCAGTTCCAGTGAGAGCACCTTTGCCACTAGTTCAGTATCATCTTTCTTACTTAATGTCCTCCTGAGAGCCTAGCTCACCCTCAAGTTGGTATTTACCATAAAAGACTGTTTTTCTTTCTTTGCCTTAACTATGAGCTCCTCGTTAGCCTCTTTCACATATTTTCCATCATATCAATATTTATTTGCTGAGATTAGAAATAAGTACCTAAATGAGAACTAATAAACAGAAGAGAGCATCACACGTTGAGAGCAGATGGACAGACAGTGAGTTGATGGCACATGCAAGCAACACCTTTTTCTCTGTTGGAGGGATCAAAGAATGGCTGAGGTTGGAAGGGACCCTAGAGATCAACTCACCCAACCCGTTCCCCTCCCCCCGCCATGGGCAGGGACAGCTGTCAACTAGACTAAGTTGCTCAAGGCCTCATCCAGTTTGGCTTTGAACATCTCCAGGGAGGGGCATCCACAACCTCTCTGGGCAATCTAGTCCAGAGTGTCGCCATCCTCCTACTGAAGAACTTCTTCCTAAGATCCAGTCCAAACCTACTCTCCTCCAGTTTAAAAGCATTTCTCCTTGTCCTGTCTCTGGACACTTGTGACAAGTCCCTCTCCAGCCTTTCTGTAGGTTCCCTTCAGGTATTGGAAGGCAGTTCTAAGGTCACCCCAGAGACTTTTCCAGGCTCAACAATCTTGGTGCCCTCAGCCAGTCCTCATAGCAGAGCAGCTCCAGTCCCTGTCCCATCTTTGTGGCCTCCTTTGGACTCGTTCCAACAGATCTGTGTCTCTTTTATGGTGGGGACACCAGAAGTGGATGCAGTATTTGAAGTGGGGTCTCAGAAGAGCAGAGTACAGGGGGAGAATCATCTCTTGATCTGTTGGCCACAGTCCTCTTGATGGATCCCAGGATGCAGTTGGCCTTCCAGGCTGCATGAGTGCACTGCCGGTTCATGTTGAGCTTCTCGTCCATCAACACCCCCAAGTCCTCCTCTTCAGGGCTACTCCCAACCAGCTCTGTACCCAGTTTGTGTTTGTGCCTGGGACTGGCCTGGCCCAGGTGCAAGATCTTGCACTGGGACTTGTTGAACCTCATGCAGTTTGCATTGGCCCATTTTTCCAGCCTGTCAAGGTCCCACTGGATGGCCTCCCTTCCCTCAGGGGAGTCCACCATACCCCACAGCTTCGTGTCACCAGCACACTTGCTGAGGGTGCACTCAATGCCACCATCCATGTCACTGACAAAGATATTAAACAGCACCGGGCCCAGGATCAAAGACAAGTCCTGCAGAACAGTGTGACAGTTTAGTCAGGCACGAGAAGTCCCCCTGCTAAACAAATCTGCCTTTGTAGCCAGTCACTGTACACAAGTGTTATCCTACAAGTTCCAGTGGATCTGTGGACATGGAAGAAGGGTGTCACCTCAGGCATTTTTTTTGCAGACTCTGACAGAAGCAAAATATTCCCATGCTCCACAACCCCTAATAAATGAGTCCGTGGGTTTTGTGGAAACATTTACTCAGTGGGTAAGCAAAGTGTCATCTTTGAGAGGTCCTGTCCCAGCCTGAGGAGAAGCAATAGCTGAGCACTTGGCTCACAGTTCTGTTCTTCCAGTCCACAGACTGTGATGGATGGGATGGTACTGGTGGTATCAACAGAGCTCTGAGGTGGCCAAAGTTTTCAGAAGGGAGACAGTCTGCTCTTGGACAGTTCTTGTCCCACACTGTGAGCCCCACTGAAGGTCTGAAGTCTGAACAAGACTACTAAATAAGAACAATTCCACAACAGTATATATTGGCAATTTCCCCACATGCTTCCAGCCTGTTTATATCCTATTTACTTGAGGCTGAGTCTCTCATCTCCTTCATTACCTTCATGATATAAAGCCAAAAACAGTGAATTGAGCTTAGCTCCTGGCTTCTCCTGTAAGGTATTCTAGTCCAATTATCTTTCATTTAGAGTGTTCATTTTCAATGCCCTGTGCCCCACCTAGTAACAACCACAAATATCTGTTTACTGGCAACTGTACCACTTTTCTAAAGCCATTTTACTGGAAAACAGTTTTATCTTTTCTTCTAAAGCTGCTGTTTTCTAGACAGTACCTCCTCATCCCCTTCACCCCCTAAACCCAGTGCATTATTTTCATTCAGTATTACAACTTAGTTCCCTTTCCCATCCAGACCTCAGAAATCATCCTGAAAATAAGGCAACGTGGCAAGGAGCCAAATGCATTGACTTTATTTCCTGACTAAAATCAACAGCGTTGTGTAGCCTACGAGAGCTTCCTGTTCATGCCATCAGTAAAGAGATCAACACCTATCAGGACAAGGAAAAAAAAAAAAAATCATTCCTTGCTCTCCCAAAGCAGAAATCAAGTTATCACCAACTTTACCACTTTTATAATTCTTTCACATTCCACTTAAATTAACTGAGATATCTGTAAAACCACAAATCAAACAAGTACCTTCTTCAGGTTTTGTTGTCATTTGTGTTAAATTCTGTTAACATTTTTTGATAGAACACTTTTAGTATTAGAAGAGGTGTAATAAGCAGTGTAATTATTTCTGTATTTATTTCATTCTAAGTAACACTAGAGAAAAGGTGCGATCCAGTTATGAGTCTACTCATCTGTGCTGGTGGGAATCAGAGCAAAAGCATCATCTAGTGTTATCATTACCATCATCCTCTTGTATTTTCTGTCTGAAACATACAACTCCTATAGAAATTTTTCAAAATGCAGACCGAGGTCAAACAAATTGGCATCACTGCACACAGAATGGAACCGTGATTTGTGAATGCTCAGTATGGATCACCTGGTAAGGAATGAGAAACTGCAAAGTTCTTCAGCAACGTTTGCTGGTATTTTAAAATAAAATTTCTTTTGCCACTTTAATGCCTTTTTTTCCAAAAAAAAAAAATCATCCCACTCAAAACAGGGATAGGTCTTCGTAGTATTCCCTAGGCTTTGTCATTAATAAAACAGTTCTTCTAGGAGATTATGAGACTATGTAGAAGTTAAGAGCTGAAACACATCATTAATGTGAGCTAATGAACTAGTGAGTTCTAGTGGTTTGGTGGACCTGGAGGAGTTCTGGTCAGACTTTGCCCTTTTTAGAGTGGAGCAAGGAATAACTTTCAGCTGAACTCTGTCACAAACCTCCCAACTCCATCTCGGTGCTGGAGATGTGAAGCAGCAGACAAATCCAATCTCACTAAAAGCCTGGAAAACATGATTCTGCTTTCCACCTTCAGTGTGAATGGCTTCACTAAGGTGGAATCTATCCTGGAAACTTCTCTATTTACAAGATCCTGCCAGCTAGACCGCTAGCCCTCCTATGGGAGCTATCCCCAAGTCCTCATTCTGACTGTTTCACCACAGACTAGTACTTCCATACATATTGTCTAAATCTAATGACCTCAGACCACAACTACCATGGTAAGCATAAGCACCAACCAACAGCATATCCTTCACATTACAACAACATTGACCTAAAAGAATCCTAAAACTGGTGGGAGTGACATCTCTATTGGAAATCAAATTACACCAGTAAATAACTATTCATATAGGAAGTCACATGACTGACATGACAGCCTGGTAAACACCCACCACTGTTCAGTGTTGTCTCCTGGGGAACATAGCACCTTTAACTTCCTGTCCTGGTTCCATGTAAAAAG
>NW_008612525.1:3921-4804 GCF_000691845.1 Merops nubicus | reverse complement strand
CCAGCCAGTCCCTGCCCAGCCTGTGACACTTCTCAGATTAGTGCTCCAATTACTATTAAGTGAAAGATGGGTGAGTGCTTCCCCTGCCTTATTTTGTGAAAGATGCAATCCTACTATTTTGGGCCTTCATTCAGTACCGAGCTGAGATTGCAAGAGGACTGAAATGTCTGGCTTTGGTTTCTCCTACTGTCCAGTGTCTAACTTAGCTAGACAGGATCACTGTCTGAAGAACTTCAGTGTTTCTCCCTCTACTGGCCTTTCACAGTATATTTCTCATTTATTTTACATTAATTAAATACAGACACTTACCCTATTCCCTCTTCTGATGAAATATAGTGTCCCTTCCTAGATTTATATCAGAAAGTATTGACTGGTGCTGTTCTTTTCATTAAATAAATATTCTTTTTCTTTATTCAGCAAAAATCAAAGAGGTTTTAGGGGAAGGGTCCAATATGAACAAGACAGGTTTATGATTGAGAAAAGGCTGGGCTTAGTAAGCATCAACTTTAGTATCTTATAAATTCAGTTTTTACTTAGTTCTTCATGAGTTCTTCAGGACAGAATTTTGTTTTGTTGTACAAAACTCCAACTTTATTCTTGATTCGTATCATAATATGGTTTTAGATCGAGACATCTTTTGAAGACATTTGATCCTGTTCCATAAGGGACACCTGCTTTTTTTATTCAGAGAAAGATTCCCAAAAAGGACTGGTTGAAGAAAAATCACCAGTTCTTACTGTGCAGCTGGCAAATGTTATAGTGTTAAATCATCAACCAGGATTTATTTCTTTCCTGCTGTTGCATCATTAGTTCCATCCATATCTTTTCCTACTAAAAGTCACCTAAAATGGTTTCTAATTTGTTGGTAAGGTTTCCCCACTAA
>NW_008612525.1:0-3890 GCF_000691845.1 Merops nubicus | reverse complement strand
AGAGAAAAGCTTTTCTTACCTGAATTTGAGTGCTACATCAGCTTGTCTTAGTAAATGGCCAAAGATAAATCAATTGTAGTTTACCCTACCTAAAGAGACAAATCATTCTAATCAAAGTGGTGATTTACCAGACTACAAGGTAGTGAGTTGTTTGGGTTTTTTTCTTTCATTAGACTAACTAAAAAAGATTTTGTTCTTTTAATCTTAATTCATTGTGTGATAGAATCCTATGCAGCACTTAGAATAAAGAACAACCTACTCCTTATTGCTTGTTTGACAAAACTAGAACACTGCTCATTGGTCTTAAAAGCCTTCTAATCAAAGGAGTAACTTAGGGTTAAAAAAACCCCAAACAAACCTATCAGGTTCTTTTCTGTTGAAACAGTGAAAACCAGAAAAGACAAGATGACTCCAAAGTAGTGGCATTTAGTGATGTTCCACAGCATTTCTTAGAAATGCCCCAAATATTCAAGATTTAGGAAGTAGAATTTTGTTTTCAAAGCAAAATATTCTGAATCATTTTCATTCCTCAAATCACAATGTTTACGTTAGCATTTAAGTTAAAGCAGTGAAAAAATTTCAGTACAAGTTTATACAACAGTAAGGTCACGGTGAAGGAGATGAAGCTTTCCTACTGGAAATGAGTTTATCTATATGCTGGCTGTTGCATTGACTTACATTGTTTGATTAGGATTGATTATGCTTGATTACACTACTTAGGATTTCCTTACCAACAACTGCTTTTTTTGCAATTTTGCAATGTGTTTATTTGCATCTTGATTCTATTTGCACTAGCTTAAAGAATAACTAAGATGATATAATATCAAAGCTGAATAGATTTACTTGCAAGTTTGAAGATTGCTTCTGCACACAGCTAAGGTCACTGGATAATTTATGAACTCCCCTAAAATCAAGGCACGCTTTTATCTGCAAATGAACTTATCCTAGTGTGGATAATACATAAATCTACAAAGACATTTATTAATCACGTTTAGTTTTTTGTGATGGTTATTTATAACAAAAGTTCATAATGACCAAATTTTTAATTAAATGACAGTAATATCATAACAGGATGCCAATCTTACTATTAATGTGAAAAGAATCCATTACAAACATAGTTTTACTGTTTCCTAGAATTTAGAAACAATTTCCAAAGCTGCAAGCCAAAGTATTCCTCTTAATTTTTTTTTTTTGTCTTTTTTTCATAAAGAGTCTAATCCCTTTGAAGACAATACCATAAGGCCTGTTTATTTAAATGGGAAAGGATTCTACCCAGAAAGTTAATAACAACTCCACACCATCTTAAAGTTTCACATTTAAAATGAGAGTAACTGCTGTTTGATTCCAATCTTCAGTATGAACGTGTGCTGTTGGTACTGGATACAACAAACTCCAAGTTCAAGCCATTGCTCACACCATCATTTCTGCAACATATCCTTAAAAATAAAGGAAAAAGCAGGTCGAGCTTCTGAAACCACAAATACTAAAGGAAAGAAGTTCAGTGAAACTGTAACAATGTGAAAACTTACTGGGCCACATTCCCTGGAAACACCACTCTATGGCAGTTTCTATGTATGTGAATTTAGCCCATTTCTTTATGTTTCATGACTTGTATTGAAACATGGTAAGAATGACAAAGAAGTGAAAATAATTAATGTGTCTAATATCATGCAGACAACAGTTACAAGGAGAATTTAAACTGTATTTATGTACAAGTAACAAATATTTCCTCTTGGGCTGTCATCCTACAAAAGGTTATCTTTATATATCCTGGTAGTTTCACTAATGTCAATCAGATCATAAATATTGTCAAAATGAGAACCTTGCCTATATTAGAAGATCTATTTGCTTATAAATATATTGGTATATGTAAATCAGTCAAATCAATCTTTTAAACAGTGGAGCTATTCTGGCCTGCTTTTACTCCTCTAGCATATACATTGGCAGTCTGTAGAAGCTAGAGGCTTCTCTGACTGGTGTAAATTACATCAGTAAAAACATATGTACATATAACATTGTCAGAAGTGTCAGCTGAAAAATAGAAGGTGTATCCCTAATTAACTCACTCAGTTATGCTGAAATATCACGAGTACACTTGGACTTCTTTCTACTTGTTAAGCATTACACAAATATTTACAAATGAGAATATAAGCTCCCAGAAAGGAAAAGAAAAAAACAAAAGCGGGGGGTAGGGGGAAGATGAAAAATCCATTTTAATTTTGAATGCAAATTGAACACCAGCAAGTCAGCTGAATAATTCTGGCAGCTCACTGTGTCTAACTATGATACTGAAGAAACTACTAAGAGTTCAAGAAGACACAACTGAGGAAGTAAAGAGCTAGCAGCAGGAGGTGTCTGCAGCAGAGGCCGCATTAGTTTCAGTGATAATCTAGACCTTCATTCCCCACAATATATCCTAAGCCCTTTATCTGATTACAGAATTCAGAAAGATAAGAAAAATGAAGAGTTCTTTAAACAGCAAGGTGAAATTTCTCTGTAAGCAATTGGCGATTCCACCCAGTGCTGAACTGATATTTATACATAGGACGTATTTCAAATTTACCTCTATATCTTTACTTTAAAGAGGTAAAGAAATGTCAAGCTGTGCTAACTTTCCTCCCTCATTGTGGAATCCTGTCTTACACACTATCTGAGAATATCTGAGGTATCTGAGAATGAGAAATCATTCTGCTTGAACAATTAATTTCTTCTCCCTTCAAAAAAGCCCTGCTTATGTTCTGTTGGTTGTGGTGATAATAATAAACAGATAGCCAAACTGGTCCAGCAAAAATACTCTGCAATTCAAAGCAAATTTAAGTATCTCAAATTTTGATGACCCAAAGTATGACTCTGGGCATTTGTGACGTATTCCATAATCTACTATTTTGATAAAATACTTTGCTATAACATCTGAAGAAAAAATATTCTTCCTGAAGATTTACTTAATGTATAATTGCCTAAGCATCATAGGGTCTGGAAAGTTTTAAAAGATTGTTTCAAATGTATCTAGGAGGGAAACTAGAAAAATAAAAAACTCAGTGTCATCTGTATTAAGACAGAAAGGTGTCTTTCATTTGTTTCATTGGGGATTTCTACCAGTTCTGTGCTCCTCAACAGGCAATTGAGAGTGGGTTTAGGTGTTATAACTACAAGATGTTCTGTGGGGAAAAAAAAAAACAAACAACAACTCACTCCTGAACTTGAAAAAAAAAAAAATTCTTTAATTTTATTTAGCTAATTAAAGAGTTTGGCTGCTGAATTCTCTAAAGATACACTCTTTACTGACCATGTTCCCTTTCTTCATGATTCACCAATATATTAATGATCTCTGAGTAGAGCTCTTTCATGGGCTGGGATAACAGCCCCATTCTGAAGAATGATTTTTATCACAATTTGGTTGTTGTTCTTATTGAAATGTCAAAGAGAGAAAACTGGCACAGGACAGTGAAAGAATCCAACATGGGAAGGATACAGATGGGCAACAAAGACCAGGTGATCTGTAACTACAGCAGAATATTGCCTTATAAAATTCAAGAACCCTTCCAGTGGCAGATAACCTGAAACACCTGAAAAAATGTGTCATGTACTTCTTGAGGCTGGTACAAATAACCTAAGACTGTCACCTGTCACTTTGTGGGAAGGCTTGATTAAATGACTTGCAATATCTAGGAACCTTGTAGTCCTAGCAGGTAGATCATGCAGTATCCTTTTTCACTGCCTTTGCCTTGAGGTTACTCTACCCCCATCCCACTCCCCTGAAATCCCTAGCTTTTTATCAAAGGCCTTCTAAAACAGAAAAACTGTGTTACTGCCATCATTCTCAACTGGTGCAGAGACCATGTTCAGGTTTTTACAGCAAGTGGGGAAGAGAATCATAGAATCATAGAATC
>NW_008612524.1:0-24760 GCF_000691845.1 Merops nubicus | reverse complement strand
GGGCTCCGGCCCTCGTAGTGCCCTGGGGGTGCTCACCTGTACCCGCCGGGCCCCTGCGAGGGCGAGCGAGGCGTTGCCGCCCCATCCGCCTCTGTTTGCCTGAGCCAGGCCTCGCGGGTTCAGTCTTCGTTTATTTACAAACTCGCTGCAAGTTGCCTGCCCAGTTAATAGGGCAGCAGGAGAAATTAGACCTGAAAAGAGCCTCTCGTCTCTTGGGCTTTTCCCCAGGCAGGTTTTTATTGCTCTCCCTCACCTGGGAGAGCTCCTCACAGAGGGGCTCCCCGGCAGCGCGGCCGCGGCACAGCTGCAGCTCGGCACCTATTTGGGAAAGGTGGAGCAGGCACCGCACCTGCGGTTCTTCTGATGCGTTTATGGCCGTATCGCACTGCGTCAGCACAGCTCACCTGCATGCTAGATCACGTAGTTAACCTTTGCTATGTTGGTAGCCTCCTCGTTCTCTCCCCAGGGCAGCTGTGAGCCTGGGAAGAAGGGCTTTATTTCAGGCTAGTCAGTTGGGGTCTTTTTCCCTGCCAACTTTTGCTTTGTTTCATTTGCTTTTGTTTACTGACCTTCCATTTAAAAAACACCTACTAAAAGTCATCTTTACCTGCTCTACTGTGCATTTGGGAGTTCTTATCCTGCAGCAAGACCTGAGTGCAGTCACCCCACTCCAGATTGCTCACCCAGCACACATAACAGGAGAACCACAAGAGTGTAAAGGAACAATGCATTTACCATCAAAAGACTGGGTGAAAAAATGCTCTTTGCAAGGGAGAGCGGCATGGTGAACACTGTGGTGGTCCTTTGTTCATCGCCCGTTTGTGAGACAGCCAGCCCTTAGAGTTTTGTGTCCTCTCCAGGCAGGCTCTAGTCTATCCGCAGAGAGGTCCATTGCATCAGAGTAGCAAAACTCAGCAGTAGTGAATCTCTGTGGGAGGCTGAATGGAGAAGCAGAGGACGTAGCTTCATAGTGAGCTCAGCTTCCTAGACAATATACTATGCTAGTTGGAGTTTTCTGCTGGCTTCATGCCTGCAAATTCATTTCTGTAATCTAGTGAGAGGAGGAGGAGTCATAATCAGTCTGTCAGGAGAGGAGTCTTCTGGCCAACAAGTGCTTTCTGCCAGGAAAAACAAACAAACAAACAAACAAAAAAACTACCTGTGCATAGCAAGATGCCTAAGTGTATTGTCAGTGAGGGATACTGGCAACTCTCCTGCCCTGCAAACTAGCTTAGCCAATTGTGATTATGACATTTCAGTGAAGAAATATGTACAGTGATTATGAATTCTTTAAATATAAAGCACTAAATAGTTTTAAGACTAAAATGAGTGGCATCTCCCACCGGTACGTTTTCTCCTGCTGATCTTACAGAGAGCACGTAAGCAAGATGTGCTTTCTGGGGACCTAGGAATATACCTGCCTGGTCATCACTACGATGGAAGGAAGCAGAGGAAGATTGCAAAGCTATTATAGCATAAGCAATTTTTATTGTATGAAAAGAAAAAGATATCAGGCAAATGTTAGTCAAAAGTCAGGCCTTTTCATTGTGCTTAAGGTAACCATTCAGAAAAAAAAAAAAAAAAGAGGGAGAAAAAAAAAATAAGACTTTCCAACACAGGATGGAAAGAATCCACTGAAGATTATGCAGAGGAGCCATCTGCATTATGTTCTGGTTTAACTAACATCTCTATGTACAGGGGTCTGTATTATATAATTAGGACATTTAATTTGGGATTGGGGTGTTCACCCTGCTCCAGATCATCTTCTCCCTGGGGATGGCTTTTCTCCTTTATACACCTGTAATTTAGAGTATCGCTTTGCCTGTGTGCAACACGCCTCAATAAAGAGTCTAGGGCCAGACTTTCAGCTGGTGTCCATGGCTTTGCCTCTGTGTGCTGAGCTGGAGATGAAGCAGAACAGACCCATGGAGAGCTGTTGGAAACAATCAGTGGCAGTACAGCTATCATGGCATACAAAAAGCCCTATGAAAAGTCATATGGAAGCCCTTAAAAACTATTTGTTCTTCAACAGCTAGCTCTTGAACTTTCAGGATCACGCCTGGGTTGTGTTTCCAATTTATTTTTTACAGGCCTGAGAGCTAACTACTTATTTTTTAAAAAGCAATGGAGGCTTGGAATTGTCTCATACTCAAATGACCTCTGGAACGGGGGATATAAAAACAAACTGAGAATCGTTAAAAATACTGATTTCCATGGTGTTGGTAGGATTGGAAAAATTATGATGGAGGCATTAATGCCCTACTGAGCCCTACACCTTTGTTCTGCTGTAATAGATTGTGTTTGTAGTAAACTCGTATGAGTAGTAAATCCAGTGTGTAGTGTACTCCAGAGAGGAAAATCTTTCTATTTGCAATCTTCTGAACCAGTCGCCTACCAAAAAAGACTCAAGAGTCATAACAGAAAGTTTCGTCTGCTGTTACAAATATTTAAAGCTAGTCTCACCTTCAAATGCTACATACTGTAAATTTACTCTTAAGACTACCATTAAAATTCCTGAAAACATCACAAAATAGTATGTCCCTTGCAGACTCACATATTATGATGTTTTGCAGTCTCAGGCCCAGTCCTTACCTCCTGACTCACTCAAGCAAAACACCCATTGAAGTAAATGGTAATTTGGCAGGAAAAAAAAAGATAGAGATAGGCCAAAATCAAAATAGGGATAGAAATGCTGTGGTCTTTCAAGGGAGTTTAGTTTATGTGGACCCAAAGTTTGCTGTCCAGAGCTTAATTCTCATGTGAGATTACCAAATGACTTCCGATGGGCCTTCACCTGGTGGTGTCCTGGCTAAGTAGGCTTTAGCAAACACCATCTGTGGCCATTCCTCATGCACACAGGGTTCCCAAGGTACACAATAAAGTGCTATTTTTGTAAGAACATTCAGTTCTCCTTTTGCCTCATGTGTTCCTTGGTTTTCCCTCTCAAGGAACCATTGCATTAGATGTTTCTTCAATCTTAACCACTTTAATCCTCCTCCCTTTGGTTTTCTGTGGAGCAGCACGTCTGAGTCAATGCTTGTGTGGATTTTCTCTCAGTGGTTGGTGTTCCTGTTTGTCCTCCAAGTGTCTCTCTCTCCCCCTTTTAAGTAGTGAAATCCTTTATCTGTCCCCTCCTGACCTTCCTGCACACGTCTGGCTTCTGAGCATCTGCTTTACTTTTTTCCTTTGCTCTCCAGCAGTTGTCCAGGTTCCATCCGGCCACGATGGCTGGCCATCATTTGGCCTAGCTCTGCCTATTCCTGTGGGGGCTTCTGGGACCCCCACATCCCCAACAAAAGGCCTACACACTCTGGAACTGGCCAAGTCACAAACTCATGGTGTCCTCCCAAGTCTGGAGGCTGGGACTCCTTAAATATTTGGCATCCTTTCTATTCCTCCTGCTGTGCTTGTGAAGTAGAGTATGGAAGCACACAGACAATTTCTAGCTCTGTTATTGGAAAATTATATGTATGATGCAAATCAGCAGATGGCCAATGCTATATATCCTCTGCAAATACACTTTCTTTCAACACATTTAATAAAACACAGTCTCTAAGAATATTTGTCTGTAATTAAGACAGAACATGTTTTCACTGAGGGTAAATTAGTAAAGGTAAATTAAAGAATATCAAACTGTTTCTCTTCTACTCTTCGCACAGACACACACAAACACACTTAAGGGAAAAATGTCTATCTCGATAGATAGTCATCAAACCAGGATTTTGGCTTCTGTGCCCCCTCTGCTGGCTGCCCTTTATTCATCTCTATTAAAAAGGTACTCTAAAATATTATATTTGGATTATTGATGATGCTGGCATATTAACAAAGTTATCCACATTAATGAAACTACTGTAAAGGATAAGTAACTTTACGAGTCCTGCAGAATTGTAATTTCAGAATTATTTGCTCTAAACATATTCAGACTCAAAATATTTTTTAAATGTTGAGATGTCCGAAGCTGACAAAGCACCGTAAAAATTGCTAAGAAAAGGAGCATCTGCAAAACACAGATGTGTATGAATGGGATATTGTATTAATTTCTTCATAATTTCCAATTTGTAGATGTAAAATCTTCCTCCTTTTTGTATTTTTCCCCATCGAAACCAAATTATTAAAACTTATTTATCACTTGGTACACTATATAGATACAAATGCTTATATGTCAACATTCTGAGCTTATACATTGAAGCTTTTAGGGAAAAATGCAATTTCAAAAATAAATTATGAAAAAAACCCAGAAAGATAAAATTAAATATTTGATACAAGCATAAATATATACAGAGGAAAACAGATGAAGACATAAAACTTAAATAACAGCTCCGTTAGAGCCATGTTCAGCATATGGAAGACCTATACTGAAACCTGCACTGGTCTCACTGACATCAGTGGGACTGAGCTTTACCAGCCAGAAGCTTTCAGGAGGAAGGCAAAGTCATTCAAAGCATGTCCAAACCCCAGAGGACCCACCAGTTCTAGTACAGGTGTGGAAAGGGACAAGACCTGACCTAGTTTTGGGGCTGTGAGGTCTGGTCAGTAACATATTAAGATCTTCTAAGGTAGACGAAGTCGAGCCGTGGCAATTTAAGAGAATAAAAGTAGATTGTCCCACTTACCAAGTAGTTTTTATTAATTACTAAAATAGAAATTGCATATTGTTCAAATAGCTGAAGTACTGTTGCATACAAGATGTTACATGTAAAGAATTAAAGGTATCTGTCTTTAGAAAAGAGAAAAATAAGGAGCTGTTCTGCAGATTTATCACTTTTAAAAACAGCAGAAGAAGCTAGAATGGAAAGGGGAAGCTAATGGGCTCAAAGAGAAAATGAGCAGGAAAGATCAAGCTCCCTAAACCCCTCTGGTTCATGCCCCCATGCAAGACTGACCTCAGAGAAGGCTCACAGCCGCGGCATTATTCTTGGTGAATATTTTCCACGTGACGAGGGATCCAGGACTACAGCACCGCAAGGCAAAGCCACTTCTTTGCATTGACAGTGCAAATTAAAGCAATGACATTGTGCTCTTTAAAATAATAAAAAATAATAATTGTGCTCTTTAAAACAATCAAGCTGGGCATGATCTGGCAAAGTGTGCTCACAGCCCAGAAAGCCAACCAGATCCTGGGCTGCATCAAAAAGAAGCGTGGCCAGCAGGTCGAGGGAGGTGATTCTCCCCTCTCTACTCCGCTCTGGTGAGACCTCACCTGGAGTACTGTGTCCAGCTCCGGAGACCCCAACACACCAAGGGCATGGACCTGCTGGAGCAGGTCCAGAGGAGGGCCACAGAAATGATCAGAGGGCTGGAACACTTCTATAAAAGCTGAGAGAGTTGGGGTTGTTCAGCCTGGAGCAGAGAAGGCTCTAGGGAGACCTTATTGCAGCCTTTCAATACTTAAAGGAGGACTAGAAGAAAGATGGGGACAGTCTTTTTATCAGAGGCTGTTGTGACAGGACAAGGGGTAATGATTTTAAACTAAAAAATTGTAGTTTTAGATTAGATGTAATGAATCTTTTTTACAACAGGAGTGGTGAAACACTGGAATAGGTTGTCCAGAGAGGTGGTAGATGCCCCATCCCTGGTAACTTTTAAGATTGGGTTGGATGGAGCTCTGAGCAACCTGATTTAGTTAATGATGTCCCTGCTCACTGCAGGGGGCTGGACTAGATGATCTTTTGAAAGCCTCCTTTCAACTCAAAACATAGTTTGATTCTATAATAATCCATTCATGGGCTAATTTCTGCTGAACTTCATCTAAAGTCCCTTTGGTTCCTGCAACCATGACCTCTTTTCCCCTGCACTCATCCTGCTGCATGCATAGCTTAACTTACCAGCAGTCCTGTATTATTTCAGAGCCCCTAGCTGTTAATGCATGCAAACAATAAAAGAACAAAAATGTTTTCTCTGTCTTTTAGCCATTGCACCAGCCAGGACAGTCAGAGAGCTGTGCATAGCAAATTGTGCATAGAGCCTTTCAGGGGTGCCCCTGCATGACACCTTGAGCCAGCATGCCCTCTCCTGGGACAGTGAGGCTTGCCAAGCCTGTCAGATCCTCATCTCCTCAAATCCCTGTCACCCATACAGAAAAGACCTTGGCCAAAGTCTTCAACAAACCTGTGCTCCAAGGCAAATCTAGGATGATAGTATTTTTCTGGCAAGTGAAATCATGCCCAGAAGCCCTTGTATGAAGCCTGTAAAGCCAATGAAGTTTTATATTGAATGAAGGAAGGTTCATCTTAAGCACAAGATGAAAATTTTCTTTTCAAAAATGACCACTATGTGAGTGTACCCTTTGGTGAAGGCTGTTTGCCCTGCTAGGTACCAACAGAGGGGGAAGATAAGGAAACAGCATCTTCTGGAAAACACAAAATCACGCCTAATTTCACAGTTTCCAAAATGTCTACTTGAAAGCTCCCTGTGTGCAAGGCAAAGCGAGGCCCTTCAGCTCCTTGGAGCTAATTTCATATAGAGGTACAATTTCACTTCAGGATACCAAAGCTTTGCGGTTACGTACATACTTAGATTCTCAAAACATTGGTGGGGAAATGACTGATGGGACTCCATATCAAAGTCTTTCTCAAGCTTTTATCACATTTGGATTTTATCACTTTTCAAGTCAGAAGTGGCAGAACTGCCAAGACTGCTGATACAAGTGCTCTCTCTTCACCAAAACGAGACCAACCAATGCTTCTGCTGTTACTGATACCATCACTGGTACTAAAGACACCGCAGGCACAACATATCTTATCTTCCACGGCAGGGTGTTTACAGACTCTCCACTTGCCTTATTGTATTAGCACATGCTGACCTGCAAGATAGCTCCTAAAAGGAACCGTGCTCCCCATTACTTCCTTTCGTTACTGTGCTCATTCTGGTCTTCTCTTCTTCTCCTTCTAGTGATTCCTACTGTTACATTGGGCAATATATAAACCCAGTTCTCCTGTGAGTTCATTAGCACTTTACTTCTAGGAAAAAGAAAAGGGTTATCGCCCTTTCTCCCTTGGTAGAAGCAGACATGACTCCAAACAGAACAAGGGGGCAGATTTATTACAAAGTAAAATTTTTTTAAATACATTAATTTTATAAAACAAGCACACTGTTTAAAGGAACTTTTGTGTTTAAATTTCTTCCTCGCAATTTCAGAGGTGTATTTATTATCTGTAGCTATAATAAAGAGCAATCTCATATGACTAATGTTGCAGATCAGTTTTCTTTTGAGTCCTCAATAGGTGCCAAAGCATGTTTAATATATTAGTGTAAAATGCATAATCAATGCTTTCTTTAAAATATCTTTCTTTATACAGACATGGGTTTGTAAACTGACTAGAACAAGGACTCACTTCTTCATACAATCAAGACTATCTGGCCCAGATTTTTGCCATGAACTTTGAGACACAGTAAAAACATATATTACCACTTATTTCCATGGTTTTCATCCCCCTTTCCTGTCTGTCCCAGCATTCACAGTCGTGGCAGAGCCAGGCAGTTGTGACTTGGTTTTTACATTGATTCACTGCTGGCTTAAAAAAAAGGGTGTGTTCTAATTAGGTTCCAGGGTTTAATAGACCAAAGCATGTGCCTACGTGTTGTCCTGAACCAAGATGTCATCTGGAGTCCAGCCCTAAACTCCCAATATAAGCCAAAGAAGCATACAGAGTTTGTCTGGAAGCCTCTTTTCCAAGCATAACTGTCTCTGAATCTTATTAGCACATGAAATGCAAAAAGAAGGAAAAGTCTCATGCAAACTCTGATCACTTGTACATGTGAACTAGAAGGCTATGTGCATCCCAAAAACTAATGGCTACCTAGAAAAGCAAGAAAGCAACAACAACAACAACAACAACTAAGAAAAACAAACAAAACAAACAAAAAAACTAAAACAACACCCACAAACACAACACAACAAAACAACACAACAACGTCCTGGTCACATACAGAAATGGGTTGAAAGATACAAGGTTGCACATATGAGAGGACTTCCAGATAACGCCGTGTGTCCTTGCTTAACCTGCTGTACATGACTGAACTTCTTCCTGGAACAGGAAAATTATGCTATTGCTCTTTCCTAGGTATTGTAGCATTTGGATGCCTGGAGCTGCCTAGCAGTGACTTATTTCTTCTGTTTGCTTGTAGTTGCTCCAGAATAGAGTTTGAGCAGAGAAAAGGGTCAGCATTATGTGTCTGAGAGGCAGGCTGGTATCCCTTTACATAATATGCCTGCACCACTGAATCCCAGACCACAAGTTTCTGCAGCAGGCAGATTTTTCATAATTAAATCCTGATGAGGAACACAGCCTTTAGAAGGGTTGTGCTGAAGAAGTCTGTTCTGTTGTTTTGCAGGACACACAGACAATCATGGAGCACAACATCACGGGTCTGGTTGTGTGCGACCCATGAATCTGACTTTTACTGATTTACACCAGCTGATCCAGAATTAAGGCAGAGACCAAATTTTCCTGAGCCTCCAGTTTAGTTTCACAGTGCAGTCATTTTAGGTCTTTTGAGGGCTGGCAAAAGACAGACTGGCTGATTTAGTTGTTTCCCTTCCTTCTTAGGAGTTTTATAGGCATTTTCATCACCATGAAATCTGAGTACCTAATTCCTTTTTGATTTTCAGAGGAAGAGAGAGGCATGGGGATAATTCTGGTGGAAAGTCTGATGGAGTCCTTGCCAGCACAAGGAATTCCTAGATCTGGTAGGAGATGAGGGCTGCCGTGGGTTCCAAGAGGGCTGCTTGGTAGAAACTAGGGGCAAGCTGGAAGCCACAGCCAGTGCTGTAATTAGAGAGCATCCTGAGCAGCAGCAGTGGATCACACTCAGAACCACAAATAAAGGCCCTGTGAACATAGTAGAGATGACATTTCATGGCACTGACCACTTGTGTTAGGTGACATTGTGATCCTTTTTGCACATCAGCCTCCACGCGAAGGGGGTAGTTTTACATGGAGTGACTCAGAGCCCAGACATACCAGCTAATTGTACCTTCAGCATCAGAGTTAGGAGGAGGAGTTGGTATGAGAGGAGTTCCCAAGAGTTTAGGAAGGAAGGTACTGCCAGCTCGTCAGACATAGACCTTTGGTAGGCAACTGTCTTTTATCTTCCCTTTATGTTCACTGAGCTTAATTGACCAGGTTTTTGTCTCCCTTGCTGTTCTAACCATTCATTATCTCATTCCTTTGTCAATTAGAAACCTTTGCATAAGCAGGTTACAGGCATTCATTATCACTTTGTATTTATTTCTTGACTAAGTAATGTGATCTAGGTTAAACTTCTTTTCTGGGGTTTTCCTTCTCACATATTCACAGACAGGAAAAGTAGACCCCAAGTCTCCATGGGGAGTGTTTTACTTATGAGTCTCAATATGTGAATAAGAGAACTTGGCCTGTTTTTTGCAACCTTTTGAGAGCAGGGAGGAAGAACAGGCGGCAGAATAAAAAAAAAATCTGGATTTAGCATGTCTGGATCCTGCTGGTGGTTCTCACAGGCCAGGGCTGACCAGCACACATTCCTTATCTTTCTCTTAACAGGTCAGCTGAGCACCACAAACTTGAGATTGAGGGGTTTGAAGTCAGTATTAATTAGAGCACAGCATCATACCCCTTGGACTGCATGGAAGTTGATGTGACAACAAACCTATGTCTTATCTCTTGGCACTAACCCTCTTTGGTACTATTATATTATGAAGTACACAATAACAACGAACCCATAGCAACAACAGCATAAAAGCCAGATCTGTTAACCACAAAGCACAAGCAAGCAGGTTGATTTTTTTAACATTTCTAATTTGCTTTCAGTCTGGTTCCTAAGGAAACAAGACTCATGTGAAATGCTGCCTATCTGCCTATCAGCTTTCCTCGTCAACATTGATGCTACCTGCAGTACCTTTTGAACTTTAATCAAACAAGTGTAGTGAAAGAGATCTCAAAGCCACCCACATTTAGTGTAAATCTGTTAAGGAGATGGCCACATTAATGCTGCTAGTGATGGAAAGGTAGTCATTGCTATTTGGTTTGTTTGCTCTGAAGAGATTAAGGAGTTGGCCAGTTAGTACTAATGTAGGTGGCTGCCTAAACAGCAATATCTGCATGGCTTCTGAAAAAGCCACAGAACACACTGCTTTCTGCTCAGCTGCTGGGATAAGTAAAAGTAGAAGTCCCGTGAAGGAGCTGGAGGTAGTGGAGAACTGGCCTAAAGGAACTGTTAGTATATACAGGTGATGGTGACACAAAAAGCAGCTGCTCATACTTTTTTGAGAAGTGGGAATGAATGTAGGAAAATAGAAGTTTATAGGGTGGGTACAGAAGAGACCCAGAAAATAACCCACTAGGACAGACACTTTCTCTCCTCCAACTGTTTCAGACTCATTCCCTTGCAGAATTTCTGCAAAATCCTCCTTGTTATGGAACACAGCGTCACCACTGCAGCTCACAACTGCATTTGTTGAAAAAAAATGTCAAGATTTGACTGTATATTTCATTTTCCATCTTGTACATGCTTTGGAAGCTCTTGAAAAGCACCAGCCTTAAATATTATATGTTGGCTTGAGTTCAAAATCCAGGAGCAGTTTAGGCCCCTTGGGGTTTTTGCCTTATTTTTCCTTTGCTCTCTCAGACTCACATAGTGAAAATAAACTATCTGTCACGTGTGTGTGTGTTACTCAGTTCATTATAAAAGTTAGGCTTTCCTTCTGTTCAGTCCTCAAGAGGACTGTTAATAATTACAGGCACATATAAATATAGAAATATTAAGATACACAAATACTTATATATATATAGAAATATTAAGATACTGGATTGGCTTTTATTCAAGAAGCCCCCCTGTGCATGGCTCTGAATGGTTTCAGGAGGAGCTAACACATTTGAACACATTTTCCACACACGGGTGAAGTTTGGTTGATGCAGGACAACTTGAAGCACCAACTGAAATGCCAAGTGTGTGAACACCGGCCCCCTCAAGGTACAGTCTCTGAAATAAGAACAACAAAGGCTGGTGAGTTTTATCTCTAGAAGACACCAGCCACAGCCTCTGAGTATTTCTGGAGGCAAAAAACAAATGGTAGGAGATGCCAAAGAAGAGGAGACATATATACAACACCCCTACCCATTTCTACCTACTGAGAGCCTTTGCTTTTCTCGCTGGTGGGGGGACCACACAGTTTTGAGGCAGTTATGAAAACCATGGAGTCTAATTGTGCTTTCTGGGCATTCATTTTACAGGTGTGCGTTACATCTAGGGGGAACACTCCCTGGAGGCAGAAAGCCTTTTAATGCTGTATTAACATGATCTAATGCTTTATGCAAAGGGCACAAGCAGCCTGAAGCATATTTCATTATCAGATCGTTTCGCAAAAGCTGAATGGCCAGTTGTCATAACACTCTTGAAGCTACTAGGTGAGTGCAATCAACTTTTCTTTACAATGCATTTACTGAGACTGATTGTGATTTTTCCAAGCTTCAAGACAGTGTTGCAAAGTGTTATCTAAACTCCATACTACCTAGAAATAAAGATCTCCAAGATTTCAGTGCAATTTATGATTCCAAGAAAGACTTTTGCCACATCAATAACAGAGAAGGTCCTTATAAAATGTATAATTTACCCCATAGCTGGTATAAAAGAATCATGCCAATATGTGCTTGGACAAAGACGGAGCTAACCCAGAAATGGTGTGAAGAGAAACTGATATCTAGCATTACTGGCCTTGGGGTGTTGGAATCAGTTCTTTTCTTTGCCCAAGCAGTATACTGTATAGCCTACCAAAAGGATGTAGGAAGTCTGACTTTAATGAAAACCTAATGAAAATTTTTCTTTGCTTAGCTAGCATTTGGTTTGGGTTTGGTTTTTTGTTTTTTTTTTTTTTTCTGTCAACCTGGTCTGCACATGCTAGTTCAGTAATACTGCTATTCTTGGTTAATTATTATTACTTTTAATTATTATTACTTATAGACCCTATGAGGGTACCAATAATTAAAAAAATAAATCTGTGGATTTCCAATTAATTATTGCACGGTGGTAGAGAACTGTGTAAACCTGATTGTGTGTGTATCGGACACCTTCCTCATTCTCTCACCTTGTAAAACTGCATAAGGAGTGTCCAAAGTGTTTGGTTTTTTCCTTCATAGTTCTGCCTTGAAATGGCTGATGCAAGTTCAAAGTCTCCCTTGCCTACTGAGGTTTCCCTGTGCTGACTGGGAATATTGCTGCCTTTCCCTTGGCTCAGTGCATGCTTAATATATCCTCTTTCTTCAGTACAAGGAAATAGCACACACAAATGCCTTTAACGCAAAAGGGTGGGGTTTGAGGATGTGAAATACGTACAAGTGAGGATGCAACTCTGCCTTTCAGGGCTTGGCTGAAGGTAATGATTTAATTCACTCTTTATGGTTATGCTGCAACAGCTTAATGGGCCATGAAAACAGTCCCGCCTGCTAGGAAGCCTTCTTCACAATTGTCTTGCTATCCAATATCCAGAATTAACTGGAAGAATAAAAAAGTATTTTACACAGATAAGGAGGAGCCTTTGACTAGCCAGCTTCCTTTGCAGTCAAAATATTTCCCTAGTTTTGCTTCCTTACAGTAAGTCCCTTCTTCATCTTTTCCACGTGTTTTATTGTCTCTCCTGAAATGTTATGAAAGCAAAGAGCTCATGAAAAGTTGGGGATTTCTCTGCAAGCACTCAGAATACATCTCTTGCCATGATAAATAGTTTGAATTGGATAACTAATCATAGGAAGTTCTGCCTAGAGCAGGAGCATTGTGAAAGGGCTATACAGAAATGCGAGTACAAGTGAAATGTGACTCACAGTCACATTTAGGCTTTTCCTGAAAATGTGTCAACACAAAGCCCTTTTTATAGATTAGTGATAGTGAATTTATCTGTTTAAGTACAAGAATAATCTAACTGATAGCTAAAGCCACATACATACATCTTGTTAGGTTATTTGGCACCATAGTTTGGCTCACTGTCTTTTCCTAAGATCCATTTCCCTAGCTCTGAGTAGACACCACGATCTGCAGTGTACAGCAGTGATGTCCTAAAATCTACAAGGGAAGTCTCAGGACAGGGAAAGAAGAATTGGGATTCAGGAGCTGTGCTCTGTGTTGTGGCACATATTCTCTCTGGCTGCATCTATGTGACTTAAGTTAAATGATGGCAGGAAACATTCAATTGCAGCTGGTTGCTGGAACTTGAGCTTGATTTTGTTAAATCATCTGAGCCATGACCTACACAGTTTTGCCTCCCAAACTATCTCTGGGCACAATTAGAGTAAGCCAGATACTACTCCCTGTAGGCACTTTGGGCGCAGCCATCCTGTTTTGGAGGGCAGGAGAGTTTAAGAATAGGGACACAACTTCAGTACAGAGGGTGGTCCTGGGCATTAATTGCTAGTATAAGTGGAGGCCATGCCTCCCTCCGTCAGCAAGCATAGAGCAGGTGGAGAGTAAAAAGGTGATGGGACTGATGTTGCTTATAGTACTTTATAGCGTACCTTATAGTGACTTTGGGAACATAATCAATTTAAGCACTCTGAAATTTTCTATCTGGAACTGAATAGCAACTGTTTGTCCTTAAATCTATTTCATCTCCATATATTCTAAAATATAATATTTATTCCTAAGGGAAAGCCTTTTTTGCATTTTTGAGAATGCTTATTTCCCCAATAAAAAGTAAGCTGTTTCCAAACAGCCATGCTCAGTTACTCTCTTACAGTACATTTGGGTGAGTTCTTTTAATTTTTTTCCCTACAATACAAGATCTGTGCACACCAAAGCAAACAGATAATTCATAAAATCAAAAGAAATCACACTAAGTTGCACATACAGCAGTCTCTGGCTCCCAGCAAAGGAAAAAGAAGGGTTTTTGGAAGCACCAACTGAAGTGAACTCTGCAGAGCGCTGTTATCTGGGGAGGTGGGAAGTGGGAAGGAAGGATGTTCTTGGATGTTCACATGGTATGCTGCACCCAGGAAACTACAGATAACAGCAGCGTTCCTGATGTTTGTAAGAGCTCTGCAGCCCTAAGATAGGGCTAGGACAAAGCAGAGAGCAAGGGAAAAGATTATTGAATGGAGTAATCAGATATTATAGGTGTGTGTACCAAAAAAATACCTAAAAAGGATTGTAGTTTCTTTTCAGCTTATTTTTTTAAACAGATGAAATCACTGTGGTTGTTTATATTCTGTGTTTGCTTGACACAGCGTCTGCCATTCCCCCCTCTGCATGTGTTGCTCCCTTTTCTCCAGTTTCAATTTCATTTTATATCCAAATCACACGGGATGTGGAGATAGCACACTGGAGGATGAACAAAGGAACTACATAAGACAAGTGGGTGGGAAATTATGTGACCATCTCCTTCTCCTCCTTCAAGATCACTGGCTGCGTGGGGCCAGCCTGGAGGAACTTAGGAAATGACGGCAAACTTTGGACCAGCTTTGCAAATTCAGACATTCCTCATCCTCAGCTACTTCTGAGGACCCAAATATAAAAACAACTGGTAGTAGCTGGCAAGAGTCTTTGCTCTCACAAAGCACCACGTGGTATCTGCTTTGCATTCTCTTGCTTCCTCTCCCTCTCACTGAGCAGCTGTTTCCTTACAAGGAAACCACAGATTGGATACTGCAGAAGTACCTTCTTCCCAATGCTTTGTGAAATACCTTTATCCAGGGCTGAGGTGGGGCATTGCTCTAAATAGCCATGAGCCCTGTACAACTGTGGGAACAAGTCATTGGTTCCTCTTCTAACCTGCACCTCCCAGGGCAACGCCGTGGAAAGCTGGAAGATCCAAACCAGGGCCTGCTGTAACAAAATAATTGCACAAGTATCTGGCTCTACTTTTTATCAAAGCTGTACTTAGAAGCACCACTATTAGTGCAGCAGAGCCCTGAGGTTTATCTTCCATCCTCTGGAAGATGAAGACCCTGCATCTTCAAGCTGGCATGCTGGTTCTAATCTGGTGGAGCTCATCAGTTCACAGTAAAATTGCAACAGTGTAAAACTGGCATAATGGAGTAGGGAATCAGGCCTGCAGGCTGCAATTTGTTCTGACATAATAGGAGAAAACTATTTGTCTTATACGTGTTCTCAAGTGATAGTGCTGATGAGATGTGTCAGAATAAAGCCCTGGAAAGTGAAGTCCTTTTTCTAGCCATTAATCAGGCACAGAATGGATGGAGAAGCAAAAGCTTCACCAGCTAGGCTGTGTGCTGCTCTCCCAATATGCCTTTGCTGAGACCTGGGTATGCTCTCTCCCATGTGACAGGGTAGTTTTGTTTCCTTGTCCATTTATTTCATGGCATCACTGTAGAGATCGCCAGAGGGGACACCAGTCAATGTCAGTGTCAGTTGTGATGCTATTCTATTGTGCTCTGGAAACGTACCCGAGAAGTGAATCGGCACCCCTCACCCCACATGACAATTGGATAACCTACTTCCACTCCTTACTGACCTACTTATTTGCACACTGGTGACCTAGATAGGAAAGACCCCATATCCTACTTAGGTCTCTGGATTCTACCACCATAAATGAACTCAGGATGTTTACGTGTACGCACATTTCACCAGTATAAACTTGGTGCTACAGAACCACCCACTGGGAGAGAAAAATCACATTCAGAAGAGTAGCAATCAAATGAAGGAAAACATTATCTTTGCCTCTTCTTATGGTTTTAGACAGGGATCATTTGCAGCAACAGAAAGGACTAGGATGTAAAGAGTAGTAATGGATTAGTAAATGGTAGAGAAGAGTCAAGAGAATGTGTGAGAGAAACTGACTCTGCAATATGGTAGCCCTTCACTGATACACAGTTTTTACCAAATACTATCATGTAAAATGTGAAGATCATTTGTTGTTGACAACTCAGGTTTTCAACAAATGTAAATTATAAGGAAAAGGCAGTCACAGACCAGGCATACAACTATTTTAGCCCATAGTTACCTGCTATCTGAAACAATAATCTGTTTCTGTTACATATTGGGTTTCTAAGAATTCTACAATTACTGACATTCCTATTGTATGGTGAGCTGTGTCCTCAGGAAGTGCAAATTAATCTTCCTCCATCAATTTGGATAACTGGGACAGCATGTCTGTTGCTAGAGGTTATGCAAGAAAATGGGTTCATTCACAGACACGGACCTTACAGAACTTGATGTGAGAATAATGATCAATTCTATACTGACTGTATTTATACCAGGAGGAGATCCACATTGGGATTCACAATATCAGAAGTACATATGCAAACCAGGGTCTCCAAACCTCTTGAAGTCTCATTGCAGGAGAACAGATAGAGGCTGTAAGCTTTATGCAAACACATTCTGTACACTGTAAGAAATGGATGTCCACCCTCACCTATCTGCTTTCCAGGCCCTTGTGGTCAACGAACAGTTTTTGTAGCTCGTGATACATAAGAAACTGGCACTGCCAAACTATCATGCCTGGCTGGTATCAGGAGCCTGATGGCTCAGATACCCATATCAGGACCCACTGGGGAAACCTTTGGCACTCAGTTAACAAGGCTCAAGTGGCTAGCTTTGGTTTTGTGCTGAGACTATTTCATTACTTAGTCACTGGAATTCTCACATTGCACTTGCTATATGTAATATTTTTAGTGCTCATCTCCCTTGGTTTTGGAACACATTTTAAATCCATGTTCTCAGTAACATAATTTAAAACAGGAGCTGGAAGCAAGCAAATGTCAAGCTGGCCAGAATGACCTCAGGTCCTTCTGGCATTGTTTGTTCTCGTGGAGTTCATTAGTGTGATGTTCATACGCTGATCTTCTGCTTGGGCTGTTTATATCTGTTGACCAAGAGCTAATGAGATCCCCTTGAGCTGGCTACCCTGAGACATATGCAGTTATCTGTGATCCTCACCATCCTTTTGGGTTGAAGATGGAAGAAAGCAAAAATGAGCACTGTCTTTTCTCTCCCCACAAGGGTTTAGGGCCAACCCAAAGCCAAAGCCTGTCTTTCTCCCCAAACAGTAACATTTGCTTTTGACTCTGCTCTGACTGTCTTGCTTTTCCTGACAAGTACAGTTGTATTCTTTCAAAAAAACTTTAGAAATGACCAGGTTTTTACAGCTTCTTACCATGCCACAGCACTGCAGTGGTGAATGGTGGAGGAAGAGATTGGGGAGAGGTGTTTGCCTACCTGCTGCATTGTAAACCATCACCCTGAATGTACTATGCAGTACTTATTCCAATTTTATACTCCTCCACCCTATTTTCTTTATCTATTTTTTATCTACAGTGATCTATTCACAGAATTTGAACATGTAGCCGGGGGAATATGAGTTTTTCAAAAGCCATTTTCCAAAGGCACTCACGTATGCCTCTAATTTGATGTATGACTTTGTGAAAGCTGTCACACAGGTATCCCACATGCTCCAGCACTGATGGATCAGCATACTGGCATGATGACACAAATACAGCCTTTCACCATTGGCAGCGCCTTTTGAATCTGCATTTTAAACCTTGAAAATTAAAGGCTCTGATTTGCCATAAGCTTTTCACGTACCCTTTGCCTCTGCTAGAACAGACTTAGAGGCAGAATGAATGAGTCACACACCAAAAGTCCAAAATTTTGCAAGGTTCACAAAGTGGTAACGGGGTAGTTACCACTGCAACACGTAGTGACACACTTTAAGACTACACACAAGGAAAGTACTCCTGCTTCTATATGAGTTCACAATAAGGACATAAGATTTTCTAAAACAGTTTTGTCTGAGAAAGCAGTGAGGTGAAAGGGAAGCCCAGCAAGGTTTATTCTGCAAGACAGAAAGCTCATCACTATGATCTCCTGTCTGGACTTCAACTCTGGTCACCACATGTCACCTTGCTGTAGTTACTCAGGTGTGAAATGAGGTTGTGTCCTTTGACAAAAGGTGACCTTCTTTTAACCAACGTGATGCACAGCCCAGAGACGTCCTATAAAAGCACTACTGCAGCAACATTCCCTCTGACCTGGTACCCGGCAGTTCCGGTCACTGCAATGAAATTAATGTTCATGGAAAAATAAGTGTTCCCTGAGCACCTGGGGTGTTGGTCCAGGGTGATGTTGAGACATGCTGTGGGCATTGTCAGCTCCTGCCCCTGATCCACAGGGAGAGAAGACTCCTGAGGGAGGCAAGTGGTGTATTTTTAAATCAGAAATGGGACAGAGTACTGTCACAGCAGCCAGCTGCAGATATCAGACACCAGACTGCATTCAGGAAAAAAAAAATAGAAAACCCTGTTGCCAGAAAGTCTGTAGGCTGATAGCTCAAATTTACACACAAGGCTTCTCGATATCAAATGCTGTTGTCTTTCCAGCAGAACTGGCACAGCAGTAAGAGGTCCCCTTCACCTCAGACAGACTCTGCCACCTCACCAAACCAACCACAGTTCCTCTCCTTTTTTCTCAACACATGCTTCTCCTTTTTCTGTCTGTTTCAAGCAGTACAGTAGATGGGGGCAGCTTAAGGAAAATAAAAACCACCAGTCAAGATGTCAAATAAAGCCAGGGCACAGATACACGAATAAATTTGCTTTCCCAAAAGACATTTGCAACAAAATAAACAAGAAATACAAGTCTTCTGGAACTTTTTACCAGGGTAAACAGATATTAACATGGAGTCAACCTGTCCTTATTCAATGTTTGCAATATGCCAGGGCCTGCATCCAGACCACAGCTCCACAGCTGGCTCCCAAAGGACTAAGTGCTTAAGAGCTCCTGAAAATGCAATACTGCCTGCACTGTTTCTAAATCTGCACATCTTCCCCTTCCATTAGGTTCAGACGTTTGACAAGCCAGCAGGCTCTGCAGCAGCTGCTGCCAGCCCTCCCGTGCCCACTGCAGGAGCCAGCGGGGTTGCAAGAATGGCACCAGGCGGCTGCTGGCAAAGCCCAGCTGATGTCACAATCCCGAGGAGTGCCGAGTAGCACGAATGTCATCTCTCATGGGGAAACAGAATAATCCCAAGCTGGTGTTTGATAATTGCACTGCCTCGTAGGCAAAAAATACTACAATACACCTGGCATTTGTAACACTGCCTAGCGGCCAATTTGTGGCAGATGCAGTTGCAACACCAATTTACAGAGCGCTACTGTTCTGGGGAGGGGAAGGGCAATGTTCTAGTGCTGCTCTATGGAGCAACAACTATAATAGCATGATGAATAAAATGTGAAAGGAACAGTTTTTTTGCAGTGTTACCAAGCAGAGTTTAGTGCTAAGACAGCGTGGTGGGCTGACACAGAGGCCTGTGTTCATAGAAAATGTGGGTTTTTTTCTGAAGAGAATGGGCTCAGTGTCCCTTTTTCTATATGCGTTTGGCCTTTGTTCTTGTTTGAAGACAGACAGATCCACAGGCAAAAGTTTTCACACGTTTCGAGTTATGATGGCTGGCAAATTCTTCCAATAATGGGTTAATCCTGACCATGTAAAGGGGTTACCATTGGCTGAGAAGAGACTTTTGCAGACAAACTTGACAGAGAGACCTTACTGCTTTCTTCTGGGTCTAAAGGCAGTGGTGGGATCACTGAAAATGCTTTCTTGTTCTCCTGTCCTGGGGCAGAGAGGCTGAAAGTTTCTTCTACTTTTTCTGTTACACCATTTCTCTGTTAGGTGCAGAATTAGGTACTGGAGTCATTGCTTGGCATCACTACTATAAGTACTTTAAATTCAGCACAGGACTAGGATGACACTATATTTGACCTGAGAGAGAGTCAGAAGGTATTTTTGGTTATCCTGGCTCCTTCATGCTGTGATGACTCCATTCAGTGTTAACAGCAGAAGGATGAGGTGAAGATAATGTTACCTGTGTCAACTAAGATGGGCTTAAATCCAGAGCTCAGAATTAATTTCTGGTCCTTTCTGCCCACACACCTCATCAGAGTGCAGTGCCAAAGCACTGTGTTCAAGTATCATGATAATGCCTGTGTAAAATGCAGCCAAAAGCAGAAAAGGAAATTAAATGAGTCAAGAGGATATACATCAGAGACCTGAAAACATGTTTGTATAAAAGAAGTCTTAAATGGTAGTGATAAACACCGATGATAAAATCAATAGCAATGTGTTTCAGACTACTACTACTTGTAAATGAAAATAGCCACAAAATTTTACAAGGTTTAACATGAACAATTCTTAGTAGAAATTCCCACCATTGATATCCACAATTAGGGTGGACTGAAATAATTTAATACTAATTTTCATGGCTGCATTAATTAAAAATTCAACTATTTTGTTTAAATTATTAAAAACTTCAGTTACAGTTTTATCTGAAATGAAAAAGAAGTTCACCTCTCTTTTTAAAGAATTTGTATTGCTTTTCATCCATTAGAAAGAAAAAACAGTGGGAATATTTGTATTCCTCTTCATCCATTAGAAAGAAAAAACAGTAGTAATATAGATAATATACTAATTGGAGAAAATTTTTTTAAAAAAAAAAAACTCATCAAGAAATACATTTCACTTATTTCTTTCAGACTGTTTGTTAAGGAGAATGACAAATATAAAGACTTTTCTGTACATTTATTTCCTTGCTATTTTAAGCCCAGTTTCTCATTAGAAAATCCCTGCTAATTAAAAAGTTTCAAGAAGTTTGGTTCAGGAGCATCCTTTTCAAATGGAGGGTAGAGAAAATACCAGGGGGTTTGGGCACTCAGTCCCACCGTGCCAACAATGCCCACAGTAGCCAGACAGCGCAAGGCTTAATAAGAGATGCATTGCTTGTGGCATTCGTACGAGTTACTTAGTAACTACCTGTGAATAATGAAGGCATCCGGAGAGAATAAAGGTCACTTCGCAAATGCTATTAACAAAAAGAGGCTGAAATTTCTTGTGAACATATTAGGGAGTGACAGGTTGGAGAAGAGAAGCTCCTAGCAAGCAATAAAATGTGTATTAATTAGATGGAGCGCAGGATTTGCAAATGAACTGAAATAAAATACAGTGAGATGGTTAGTGGTAGATGAGTGGGTTGTTTAAACAAAGACTTAATGTACTCTTTTAAAATGCAGTCCTAAAACATGCAGAGCATTAAGGAATTTTTTAGATCTATAAACCAGCAGCTGATTATGTACAGATGAAAGTTAATGAACTGGTGTACTCTGAAGTGTCTTCTCTTCTAGATATGGCTCTGCAACTTCCATTAGCATCCACAGACTCTTAAATACACAAGCACATTAGTCACGCATCAAATCACACTGTGCATTTTGTTAAGGATCCAAAGACTGAAGTGACTCACACGGTCAAAATTTCTTTTCCAATGTGAATCAAAAGCAATGCTTGAAAAATCTCCACTGGAAAAGAAGGATGCCATCTTTTGTGTCATATCTTTTACAACACCTAACAGCTTTACAAGTCTGTCTGTAAATTAGTCACACTGGTTTCAAAGCTGGGTTTTCAAAACTGCACAAAAACCCCACATCAAAATACTAGAAAGCGTTTTGACAGCGGCAGGAGTAAGGCCCAGCTCAGTATTGTCCAGCCCACACGTCGCCTATTTGCGCCACGAAAGGCCAGCACCCGATGTTACCAAATGGGGATGGCCACGTTTTGCAATCGTGTTGCAGAGCATTAATGAATCAGATCTCAAAGGCTAGAATTAAAACTCTCCTCGTTCTTTTGCAAGGATCCTGCTTTATTCAACATTTTCCCTTCAAATCCTTCCTTTGGTCTCTAGGTTGGGAATGAGTCATGTCACGACTCCCGAGGAGTTAAACAAATTGACGCATTCCGCAGTGATTCACTGACAGCGGTTTTGCCATCTTCTGCATGTGTTGTAATTCCAAGCAGTGACAATTATCAGAAGGTTTGTGTTTGGCTTTTCTAATTCCTCATTCTCCTTTCTTTTTATATTCCCCCCCCCCAGCTTCTCAATCTGTTTATAATTAAAATCAGACCCAGGTAAATGTTGAATAGTATGAAAAAATTCACCATCTGCATACCGTGTACGAGCTGTAGAACCTGGCAGCCTTCAAACGTGTTATTGTGTTTTAAAAAAGGCAACTGGCCTCCCTGTGTGCACACGTCACATTCTTTATGGAGTTTTGGTTTTTTTCTGTGTAAACACGGCCTGTTAATGACGCATGTAACCCTTTCCTTCTGCCTGGAAGGTGGCTGCAGGCACCTCCTGGCAGCACTTCAAGAAAGTCCATGTGGGGCTCAGTAAAGCACAGCCATGCTGGAGCCATCAGCTGCAGACCAGCCCTGGGACTGCAAAAGGAGACGTGGATCGGGTGAAGGAAACCCCTGCCCCTAGGGTGCTTCTGCATTGCCAGGCTGAGCTCTGAGAAGCTCAGGGGGTTTCACCCACATGAAGAGAACTTGCTCTGTGGCTGTATTCACTGTACTCACATCTTGCTGGGCCTGGAGGAGACTGCTGATACATTTTCACAGCTGAAAGTCCACTGAACCTGCCTTGACCCCTACCTGCTTGCAGCCATCTCTCTGCTATGACATGCAATAAAAGCCACAGAGCTGGCCTGGCAGGCACAGGGGTTGTGTTTTCACTGATGAAAGAAATGGCTTTTTGCATTGAGCACAATACACATGCATACTGAAAGCTATCTTCTTGTACAAGTGCCATGGAAAGCAACCAAAGAATTCATACTCCTGGGAGTTAACCCACAGGCCCACAAATGAGGGGATTAAGAAAAGCTGTTTCTGGAAAGAAAGGGAAGGGCAATTTAAATTCAAAATGGTTTAAATGTGGAGATCGAGTATAAAGATGGAGGAGCAGGAGTATGGCAGAAGAAGATGGTAGAACAGGCTGGAAAGAGAAGAGAAGAGAAGAGTTTTGAAGAGGGCAGTGAGGAGGGAACACCAGACAGGGCAAGGTCTTGCTCTTGCTAAGGCATGAACACTACTGTATTTCTCACTCCTCAGCCTGCCCCTGGCTGCCCAGTGTGGAAAGTGAGTCCTACAGCTGCTGAGGAACATAAAGCAAAACAGAGAGAGACACAGATTAAATGGAAGAAAAGACAAATCTGTCCAAGTGAATGAGTATTACTACCCTGGCTGCCATGTCTGCTCCAGCTAAGCATTTCTGCTAGCTCTTTAACCTAGACTTGGCTGCTTTGGCTTCAGCAGCTTGATGTTTCTGAGTCTTTCAGATTTAGTGCCAGAGGCAGAGGCTTGCTAACTGGGACAAGAAACACCCCACCAGATGGAGGACCTCTCAGTAGTCCCTTCTATTGTGACTGAGTTATAATAGATCTCCTCATCTGCTTTTCTCTGTCTCATCTCCTGCTACAATCAAACTGGATAGTCTGTTATTTCAGTCCATCTTTGGATTGAATCTTGCCTGAAAACACAGACAGTTGCTAAACAGGGTGCCAGGGACCTACATTCCTGCCTTTGCCTGACTGCAGCACTTTCTTTCACTGCTCACATTACAGCCTGCTCAGTTTGAATATTCTCACTGACTTCTACTTCTCCAAGCACGAAGGTTCTCAGGCTGTGTGAAGATGACATGTGGTTTCTCTTTTGGACACGTTGTTTTTCCCTTTTCAGTGCAAACAGTTGTGTCCATTAACTCCTCCCCCATTCCTGGCCTCTGACTCTTCACAGCAAAGAGACAATACAAGTTCTCTATACACATCCATAGCCCTTGCTTTAGGGACCATCTTTGCTTATTCTCAAAAGTTTCATGTGTGTTGGTGCTCCTGTGCTGTGCAACCACTTGGTAATTTTGTGGAATCTCAGAGAGCTGATGAGTGAAGGATTTGGCTTCACATCCCTTATCCGTCTCCCTTTATAAACCACCCCAAAGGTCATTTCAACTCTTTGCTGGCCAGTTTCACATTCTTGCCATATAAAGATCCACGGTCAAAATAGGATCATTGGTTAAACTACAACTGCACAGCCTGACACCAAGTCAGCTCTGACCATGCTTCTGAGAGGCAACAGAAATAGCAGCCGCTGTGTTCATGCACAGCTCTGCTCGGGTTAAGCTGTCCTCCTAGAAAGCACCTTCATTGCTCTGCTCACACCAGCAAGGTCCCACATTAGCTTTGACTGATGAAGAAGAGATAGAGCTTGAAGTCAGCTAACAGGGTTCTCAGGCACACCCTGTGCGTGTCTGTGGAAAACCAGAGCTAGTTTACCAGCTTTTTGGTTTGGCCTCTGCATTGAGCTATTCCTCCCTGCCCAACCACACAAGCCGGTTCAAGTGGCAAGTGCTGTGAACACCCCAGTGCCTGGACATAAAAGCTAATCTCTCAGTTAGATGCTAATCCCCAGACCCAGCTTCAGTGCGCAGAGACATGTGCGGGTGTTTGCTTTCTGCTGGGCAGCCTGTGGATGGGCTCAGCTGCTGCTGAATCCTCAGGAATGTAGAAAATTTCTGCAGTAAAACTGATAATGGTCGTTGCAGGAGAATGTCTTTTCCCATGGAAGTAATGATAGAATGGGCTTGGAAATACAGGGCCAGATTTAAAAAGATTTTTTTTTATGTGTATTTCTTCAATATTTTCTCTTCCCTCTGTTGCTGTGTGAAAAATTCCTCCAAATAATAGGGGAAAGTGGTGACCCGGCTGGAGAATGAAGGCAGTAACCCTGCCGTGTCCATCCCAGCCCCCTGAAGCGCAAAAATGATTAGAAACTTCCCCACATTCCCACAGGTTGGATTTTTGTCCTTTTTTAAAAAAAAATAGGTTCGAATAGGAAAACACAGCTCTGCGAGGACGGACAGAGGAGGCCGAGAAGAGCGGCTGCACTCCGCAGGCCCCTCTACCGGGTGTCCCCGGTTGCCGGTGGGCTGGCCGAGGGCTCCCTCCCGTGGCAGCTGCCG
>NW_008612523.1:0-11551 GCF_000691845.1 Merops nubicus | reverse complement strand
TATACTAAAGAAAGAACAAGCTAAGTTTAGAAGGAAAATGCTACCTAGCAAAAGACCAAAAAGGAATAAAACAAGGTCTTGTTTTTGGGCAGGAAAACATCCCAGGAAAATATGAGAAAAGAAGGAAATAACTTTGGTATTCTTTTTCTCCCTGTTGATGGTAATTTTCAGCTTTGTCCTTTCTTGTCTCTGACAAATCTCCTTTCTGTTGATAATCCCTCTCATTTGTTCTTTCTTCATCAGGCTGCTACTTTGCTTCTTCTGGGCCTTGTGCACTGCTGCGCTTTCCCCTTCCTGCTTCTCTTCCTGCAAATCCACTGGGAATACTTTTACCTCTGGTGAAGCAGAAGTTACAGGAAATCTTCCTCTACTAGTGTTTAGGCTTGTGCCCTCACAGCAGGGCAGCCCTGCGGCTGCTCAGAGCACCAAGGGGTTTGCACACTCCTGTCTTGTGAGTCAAGGACTCACCGTTTCTCTTTGCACAAGTGTCAGTGAAACTGGCTTTGCTGTGGACAAGGAGTGGATGAACATGCTTGGTTCACACCAAGCAAGCCGAGCAAGATTTGTCTTTCTGAAAGCCCTGATTGTGTTTCCCTTTCATCCTTACAGTGCCAACGTCGGTGTCTCTGTTTCCCAGCCCTTCTGTTGCTCTCTCTTCTCTGCACCAACATACATATTTCTCTGTGTGCTGATCCCTGGATCCCTCCTGCCTGCCTTTGTCAGTGTTAAGATTAAGAGACCTCCTCTTAAAGGTCCTGGAGGCCACTGGGTGCTACTGAGCATACACAAAATTTTCCATAATTCCCCACAATTTTTCCACACCATGTTCTCAAGCAGCTAGCATCAGAGAAGTGCAGCTCTGTCACCCCCTTTGGACCCAAAAGATTATTTTCAACTGTTGTGTGTGTCTGTGAAAAAGACGATTGTGTGTCTTAAGATGTGAGCCCCCTGGGAGGGTTGTTGAAGAAAATTTGCACATTGCCTTGTACTGGGGGAGCACAAGATGTGCTTGGATGTTGGATCACCTGCTCACCATGCTTTGTCCCCTGTCAGTGAGTGTGGTGCTGCTGCCATTCTGCTCGCCACCAAAGAGCTTGTGCGTGGCACTGCATGGACTCCTCCCGTTCTCTCCTCTGCTAACACATTCAAAGTATGGCAGTCCTTCAAAACCATGGTTGCCACATGTTTTCCACACAGGATTAAAAATGCATTTTTGTTGTGCTTCCTTATTCGTGGCAGTCTTGTTTTGACTCTTGTTTTCAAAAACCTGAGCCAGGGGCAGTGAGTGTGCATGTAGGGGTGTCACTTGTGACAGGACTGTCATTGTACAGGCATCTGAAAAGAGGCAGTTTGTCAGCTGTAATGAGAAACAATGCTGGCATGCAGGCCTGTAGCAACCACAGCTTTTCAGGTTTACGTTTGTTTTGGGATTTAATGGTCTTCTGATGGAAAACCAACTTCTTTCTCTGCTCCATTTTCACCTATACATCTTTCTTATTTCCTAATCTACTTTACTTACCCCTTTTTATAGTGATTTGGTATGGGCTTAGCTGGATGGTTTGAATTTTTGCCTTTTTGTTTTGGAAGACACTGTGCCCATAGAAAATAACCTATAATGGCAAAACTTCCCAAGTATTGAAACATTTGTGGAGGTTTCCTCTTCACTCTCAAAATTGTTTATTCACGTATTATCATTTCTTTTTATACAAGAAATGAGGCTTTGGTGCTGGAGTGCCAGTTTTTCAAGCTCTTCATCCACTCACTAAAGTACTGGAAGTTGTATGATGCAGAAGGTATCTAAGTTTTTCATAATTCTGGGTAAATTTAGTGTCACTGCTTTTTACTTGGTATAACTTGGTATGACTGCACTGAAACCTGTGAAACTACGTCAACTTGTGTCACAAAAGAATCAAACCCTCCATAAAAACGTACCAACAGTTTAGAAATATGTATAGACATTGGCATAAAGAGGGCTCTGTCTATGGTACATGTCTACTTGTAACACATACTTTAATTTGATATATTAAATTGTTTTGTTGTACACGAATGTCTTTAGTACATGGCAGTGTACTTTTAAAAAACATAAAAGTAGCCCTGGTTTAACAACAGTTATCTCACTGTGTTTGTACTTCAAAGGCAGATAAAGTGCACAGTGACTGACTGATAGTTTCAATATAAAGACTATTATTTTTCCAAATAAAAAAGGAACATTTAGATTTTAATCAAAATACTTTAGAGGAGTAATGGAACAAGGTACATTTACCTGCATACATAAAACCCCATATGCTTTCCCTCTTTGCTTTTGCTGATTTTTTTTTTTTTAATTTTTAAACACAATGACCTCTGTGAAACTGAACAGGTTTCTTCAGGAAGGTATTTATGCCACATAGTATTGGAAACTTCATCTAAAATTGTTTTGGTATGAGTCCAAGGTTTGTCTTTTGCATTCTAAGGATCTCTATTTTGTTGTTTAAGGAGTACCCATATCAGATATGAATTGAGACAATAATAAAATTCCCTTGCAATATTTTAATTTGGAATCAGAAAAGAATAATTTCAAACCCTTTGCTGAATAGTAAACAGAAAGTCTCAAGAAGATGACTTAAGAGTAGTAGATTCTGACATACATGCACGTCTTAACAGAGTCTAGTGTTGCAATGGTGCTCTGGTAAATAAAAATTCAATTATATTTGTGCTATTTAAGGTATTTTAATAGATGTATCTGCAAAATAATTGAAAAATTAAGCTTTCAGTATCCATGGAAGTTGATGACTTTATTACAGAGTGGCTAACTGAGCTGTTATGCAGTGGTAAGTTAGGAAAACTGACTTGATCCGAGTTCCTCTTGCCTTGGTAAAGAGTGGTATGGCATATGGAAGCCAATTCTTAAGCTGCTGAAACTTTAAAATAAGTTAGAACAGTTTCACTTCTATGGTGCTTTGTGGAATGCCTGGAAAGTTTGAATGCATCTTGGGAGGCTGTCAGCTTAATTTCTCCTATACAGCAGTCCAGCATGCCCTCCTACACCAGTGCTGGGAATGGCTTTCAAAACAATTTTGCTCCATCAATTCTATACCAATTTCCCTCTGCAAAATAAAATAAAATAAAATATAAAATTAAAATGAACGGAACTGAACTGAACTGAACTGAAATGAACTGGAACTGGAACTGAACTGGAACTGAACTGCAAACCTAAAACCTCATCTGGTTAGCTCTGGCTATGTTAGGCTCATGTTTAAATAATCAAGTGGTACACAGGAGACTGAATTGAGAGAGATGAGGACTGCCCCATTAGTGGCGCCGAGGAGAGGTGCAGAGGTGTTCGTCTGCAGGGAGCTGAGCAGGTTTGTTATGCTCAGTCCTGTGGCAGCAGACATGACACAGTGAGGTACATACACGTGGGTTTCCTGGGCACCAAAACTGCTGGAGGACACACAGCCGTCTACAGAAGAAGTTGAGTTATGTAGAAGTTGTGTTCACTGTTTGAGGGCCCTACCCATCTCATTGTATCTGCTGTCTCAGTCTGAAAACTTATTCCCCTGTGCTACAGCTCCTCAGTGCAGACATCTTAAAACAGCAGCACGACCAGAGGAACACAGTGTCATTCAAAGGGTGCAGGCAGTTTAACTGTAGTGGACAGAGCCCAACATAGACTCAGGTAAACCAAGAAGACAATGGAAGGTGTGGATTTTTTCATTAATTGAAATAGCTGATTTGATTTGCTCCAATGATTCATGAAGTTTCAGTTTCAAGAAATAGATTTCAGCCATTTTATAAAGTCGTACTTCATTTTTTTATTCCAACCTAGTTACTGTTACAGGCTTATAAAATAGGGAGCCAGAACCCTACTAAAGAGTATCTCAGCCCAAGAGTCGTTCACTTACTACCCTTATGAAATTTTAAAAAGTAGGATTAATTTCTATGATCTTTGCAATCAAAACAGTGATTCGAAGCTGGCACTGTTTCATGCTCACCATGTCTTACGTTTTGATTTAATGGTAAAAGATTCAGAGGACAACTGATGAAAGTCATCCCTTGTGAATGTCAGCATTGTAAAGATGGCAAATGAAGGGAAGGCTTTTAAGGTTTGCTTTGTACTAAGAAGCAAATTTTAGGACATGCAGAGACGTCGTTGCCTTTTACCTCATTTATTTCTGCTCAACAGGAATTCTGCACAAGTGAGAAGTTCAGAAATGTCTCAAATTTGGCAGCTGCAGCCACTGGTGTTAAGACTGGGAGGGACCTTCTTGGATATGGAGTCTACTTGTCTGCTGCATCCCTGGAGACATTCAAGGTAAGGCTTGATGGGGCTATGAGCAACTGGATCTAGCTGGGCATGTCCCTGCTTACTGAAGGGGGTTGGACTAGACGACCTTTTGAGGTCCCTTCCGACTCAGAGCATTCTATGATTCTGTCCTATGATTCTACATCAGGCAATAGCTCATCTAAACTGACTAGACCTGATCCTACTCTGTCTTGTAGCTGTATATGTTTCATGCTAACATCAAAAGGAGTTTTCCAGCCCCTCATTCTTCTGGTGGTTAAAGCTGCTAATTTCCAGTCAGATTTTTTCACTGATGGTTTTTAATTTGTGCTTAATATGTGTCTATGTGGATTGTTTGACCCAAACTCACAGCACACCAACACTGGATATACCTTGCCTCACTATATAGAAGTCCCTAGTGACCTGAAACTTGAGTTTTCTTACAGAACTTGGATTGATGGTAATATCAGGCCAATACTTAGTACCAGTCACACTATCCTAATTTGTATTTTGTTGATGTAAAAAGGAGGACACAGGCTCTGGGTAGGAACCTAGACTGGTAATGCTGTATTTATGTAATAATCAGTATTCAAAGCAAACTTTGCAAGAACTAGCTATCCAAAGGTTCATAATGTATATATCTGCCCAGCCCAACCTCATAAAGCACTCTAAATTTATTTTATTTATTTTATTTTACATTTTGAGCAAAGACTTAATCTCAAATGCAGCTGGGAGCACGAATTTGTTTGATACCCATGTTTTTTTTTTTTAATATTGTTGCCAGTATGATACTTTGAGAATGGTTATGAGAAGCATTATTTCATAAACCAGCACTGTTTGTTCATTCTTTCTGCTGGAACTGTGTTGTTCTGACCTCTCTATCTGGTTTTGATGTCACATTCCTTTGGCTTTATTCACAGAGTAACCTAGGAACGGGCAACTTAACCCCACAAACAGATTTCACAGATGAAAGTCAATCTACTTAAACACCACTGTTAACTAGGGCAGAAGTTTAGCCACACTAGGAAGATCTGAGAAGAGATAATGATTGGAATAAAATCTCCTTAAGGCAATACTGAAAACAATCCAGATGAAGGGAATAATTGGCATGTAATCGGTATATGTGTCTTTGGACCCTAAAAATGTTGAAAAGTTAAAATATTGGTTAAAGTACAATGAATTCTTTTAGAGCCAAAAGGATTTTTTGTATTCAGCCAGCAAATCTTATCTGGTACTTAAATAGCCTAATTAACAGAAACAAATGTCCTGAAACCTCAACAGCCTATGAAAAGAGGCGTTATCAAATGATTTCTTAATTTCAATAGCAAGAAGCATGATAATTCCTATAGCATAATTAGCTGAGAAGTTGATATATTGCATATTAGAAATAATGGTTATGTCTATTCAGAATGAGGTTTTTTCTTAATTTTTTTCTATTCCATTAAAAAGTGAAGCACCCTCAACCTAATTATGAATGTTGATAGGTTATGATTCTGAAGTGAAGAATAAGAGACAAAATTAATTAGTCATGTTAATGAACCTTTAATTTAATTTATATAGTTTTGGTCTTTTGAGAAGAAAAAAGCTTGTCTAACACTGCAAAGAATAAACTCTACTAAATTAATACTTTGACTTCTTTTCAGCAGAGAGCAGATTTTCAGCAGTTTTCTTGTTACATCCCCCCCTTAATTATTTATCTGTTAGTGCTATTTCTCTTAACCATTTAACAGAGTTGTCAGGCTAGTATCAATGCAGATAACTGCAATATTTTACTGTGGGCCTTTGGGGTTTGGAAATACACTTTTCCACTCTGGAATTCAGCCATAGCTATTCAAGGCCTTTGAGCCCTCTTGTCTGGGCTCTCATGATTGTTTCAGTGCTTAACCTCGTAGGTCACTGCAGAAGAAATATTTTGGTATTTACCTCTTAATACTCTCGGCTTCTTCTGTAAGCCCTACACCAGCCCACAGTCCTAGAGGTGCTGCACCTAGAGGGTAGTTTCACATGCCTTTCGAGTCCCCAGAGCACCCTAGACTATTTTATGTCCACATATGATTTTGTTAAAAGTTGTGCTGGGGCTTGATTTCAGGAAGTGCTGAGTCAGCACACAGAACACTCTGGGGCTGGCAGCAGAGCGTTGACACAGAGGGGAGAAGGAAGCAGCCAGACCTTGGGGTCCCAGGCGTGAGCATCCCCGGGTTGTGCTGCTGTCCCCTGGAAGAACTGGAAAGCAGAGGCTGACTCCCTGTTCTCAGAGAAAAGGGGTGGAAGTTTTTTTTAAATAAACAACTTTGAAGTGTGCTTTCAAGGGCCTTGCATGTGTTTGAACATACTTGAACCCTTTTTTTTTTTTTAAAAAGAGCCTAAGAAACTCTTGTCATTAATTATCTGTGAGGATAAAAGAGCAAGGTTTAATTCTCAGATATCGTGCGCTACCTTGTTTGGCTTTTTGCATGTCAAGATGAAAGGCTTGAATCAAAATTTGTAGTGCTTAATCCTAGATCTTGCACTCACACTCAGGCACGTATCCATGTCTCTTGAGGGGAAGGTGAGATGTTTGAACATGTTAATGGGGTCCCAGGGGACTCCCTAGGTCACAGCCTGGTCAGTGTCTCAGTAGAGAGGTGTCCTGGGGGGAAGGTAAGAGAGGACAGAGTTTCTCAGAAGGTGCTGGATGTCTGTGGAGCACAACACAGTGGTGCAGCCAGCATTTTCTTGCCACAGCATACCAGGACTCCCCTTCAGGCAAAGGAAACGTTTCCCAAGGTTACTTTATTGCACTTTTAAAAGGATGACTCCTCTCCATATTACTGTAATCTGACTTCAAAAGAAATGTTGTCAGGTAGAAAAGGATTAAAAATTAGTAGGATCCAAAACACATTAACTATAATATACATGCTTATGAATTTCCAGTATGATTTGGGAAGAAAATATTATACATGACACACTGCAAGGCATAAGAATATATTCCAAACTTTATTTCTTAGTATTCAGCATTTTTCTCCCTAGCACTCAGCACCATAAAATCCAAGCTAAGGGGAAGAGGTGAGATAAATTACCCAGCACAGAGCATAGCTTCCTTCTAACATGCCCATTTTTTTCTGAATGAGTGTTGTGCTGTGGCCAATATTGCTTCCCTTCATTCCACTTGTCAACAAGAAATTTTATTTCCAAAAATGAAAGAATGAGGCTTTTCCTCAACTCTGGGACATCTTGATGCCTCACATTTGAGAGAGCTCTTTCAAATCCTGTGGTCAAAATGAATGTGAAAGACAATGTTTAACTGAAAGATTCAGTCTTTTATAGTACATTGAATTTCAGAGGTTTACAAGGGAAAGGATGATTCAGCACATTTAATGAGAATTACTGAGCTAATTAAACAGAGGGTTGCAGTGAGGCAACAGCTTCCCATGCAGAGAGTGATCCTGTGACAGGCAGAGGTAGATCTACCCCTCCTGAGTGTGGGAACAGGATGGCACCATTTTCTTCAGCAGATCTCAGCCATTTTTTGTTTAGAACACACGCAACCAGAGATTATAAAAACTGACTCTTCTCAGATATGAGACTTCATAATTTGAAATGCAATCAATTCCTAATCCCTACCAATATGTTACTACTCAACGTAAAGGATAAACAACAGAAGGAAACCATAAAACTGATTAAAAAAATTTAGCTGTATTACCTTTGTTGCCTATTCCCTTACATCCCAGATTCCTCCAGAAAACAATGGAGATTTTTCCATTTTGATGGGTGCTGACATTGGTAATTATGTGCCAACACACAGACACAGCAGTTGTAAACTTATATTGGTGAGTGAAGATTACGGAAGATGTTTCTTTGGCTTTAATTCAAATATTTCCATGAATGGGTAATGATACTGCATTTGGAAAACTGGCTTTCCCTTTATCTGCCACATCGTTGCTGTGTGTATCTGAGGCTGTAGGTGCATACCAGTCAGGAGAACTGATTGCAATAGGTTATGCTTGATCTAACATTATTCCATACTGTTCAGGTGACCATAGCAGCAAAGACAAAATGACATAGACTAGAGATGCCCAAGGGAGAATATGATGGCATACCACACTACTGAGGGAGAAGAAAAGATACCCAAGTCAGGGCTTCAGTGTTATCTTTAGAACTAGGAGGTGTAATCTGTCAGGAAGATCAGCTAGTACACTGGCAAGGTTGGTGCTGTCCATGCAGCTACAGCAGGTGTCCCTGGGGATCATTGCACTGCTCTCCACTGAACTACAAGGACACTGATACTTCTTTCTTGTGTGCCACCCTGATGTCATATCTGTCCCTTTCCTCACAGAGATGATACAATACCAAGTATACATTCAAAAACATAAGCAGCTATGGACAAGATAGGGAAGGCATTCAGGGAGTGATCTCCTTAGCAAACACCACCTAAGAGGAGTTAGTCAAACCATAGTTTTATTTCTAGCTTATAGTTTACACTTCAGACCTTCAGAAGAAATTTTAGAGGTAATTTTAGGAAGAAACAGGATCAAAACCTGTTTGTTTCTTTCTCCCAGTCTCCAGGAACTTTCTTAGTGTCCTGATGCTTGGAAATGACCTCAAAATGTCTTTGGCTTGTCAGAAGCATCCTGGAGGTTACCTGAGAGCACTCTGAAGTCGGGAAGATCTTCCTCCAGAGCTCTGCTGAAGAGCAGAGCAATAAGAAGGCCAAGAATTAGGGCTACCAAGGCCTGCAGGCTCATGGAGCTGTAAAAAGGTATGTGGGACATGCAGGACTTTTGACCTGAAGTAATGAAGATGTTTGGGACTGAATCCAGGAAAGATGGGTCAGTAATGGCCTTCCAGATGAGGTGACAGGAAACCACTAAGACATAACAGTGCTGCATTCTGATGAAACTCTGTGTCAAAACACTCCCCAGGTCTGTAAATAAATACATTTCCTTTCCACAAACACTCAAGTTACTTAAACAAAGAAATCACACAGACTGAAATCTAAGCAACTGTTCCAAAATATGAAGAAAATAATGGATTTATGAGCATACACAGGTGAAAGAAAGTTATTTAAAGACTGGCACTCCCACCATAGGTTGGTATATATGCTGGCTGCCCTGCCACTTTGGGCCTTATAAGAGTGTTCAAAACTGTTTGCCTATATTTAAAATGAAACTGTAGTGATTCACAACCTGTTATTTTTTGTACTTTAATGTCAGTGTTAAATTCAATGCCTTCACTGTACGTGTCTGAGTGTTTTCCTGAAATGTATAGAAACACGTGTTTTGGGTTTATGTGACCAGGTTCTGGTAACAGGGGGAGGCTGCAGGGGTGGCCCCTGTGAGAAGAGGCCAGGGGCTGCCCCCAGGGTAAAAAATGCTGTGCAGGTGAAGTGTCTGATGAGGAAGGAGCGACACAGATGAAGGTTTATGAACTCATCACAACCCCAGTTCCCCATCCCCTCCTCAGGGCAAGGAGACAGACAGATTGGGAGTGAAGTTGAGCCTAGGAAGAAGGGGAAGGTGGGAAAAGTTGATTTTAGTTTTGTCTCTTTTTCTCTCCATCCTGCAATGTTATTAATTTGCGAGAGGTTAAATTAACCTTCCCCAGGAGGAATCTGCTTTGCTTGTGATGGTCACTGCTGAGCCATTTCCCTGTCCTTTACCTCTTCTCATCCTGTTTTCTCCCCCATCAAGTTGAGGAGGGAGAGTGAGAGACTGGCTTGGTGGGTGCCTGGCAGCAAGCCAAGGTTTGCCCACCAACACATCCATATGTGCGTGTCTGAAAATCTGTTTTATAAGCAGCCAAAAAGCTTTTCTTTTCTAATGAACATCAGGTTAAAATTCACTGAGTACCTGAAAAGAAAAACAAATATGACTTCTTTGGCTGCATCCTGTTTGAAGCAATTAAATGGCCTCCTTTCAGCATCTGTGGTCACAGCTATTGCATTAACGAGGTAATAGGTTATATTAAAAAGCTAATACATATTCATGAGTATGGTTTTATCTTTTTTTAAAAAAAAAAATTATTTAGCTGATAAGGTTTACTGATTTTTCATTTCTTCTGATCTATTAATACCCATAAATTTTCATGGCACAGGGATGAAAATGCAAAGACTATCTCCTTTCTGTGGACTGTTTACCACAGTTTTGTTGTGGGAACCTCTACTGCTGTTTGACTTCACTGCGTTTCAAGGTAAGATGCAGTAGAAAGCTGATGTATTGAATTTAACTCTGATTAATTGTGATAGAATTTTTTTAACAGAATAACTTTTGCACTCTGTTTATTATGAGATGTGCTTCATGTATTCTTTCTCTAGCAGTATTAGAATTGTTTTAACCTATCAGCTTACACTGAGCTACAGGAATTCAGTACTGAAGTGTATGAACTTCTCAGTCAAATTGCTATAGGTGCCTTTGCACTCCTTCCCTTCCATACACAGGCACACGCTCAGCTGAACTCCTCAAACACTTTCTACTATTTTTCTGCTTCAGTGTGTGTGAGTGTGTCTGTTTGTGTGCATATAAATCAACATACCACACTGAGAAAGGTCAAATCAAGGTAAAATGTCTTAATATCACATGACAAGGCTTCTGTGAATAGTGGAAAATAAAACAGACACGGTCTAAGGACCAAATCTGATCAACTTTATTATAATAATGTAGGTTGACAATATAATTAGGACAGAAGAATGCAAGCAATCTAAGCATGAGTGAAAGGCAAAAGGGAAAGCTCACTTGCCTTGTGGGCAGGGAACAACAACCTTAATGATTGATCTTGAGCAAGTTAGGGAAATTGTCAACTGCTCATCTTCTCTGTCATGATGTCGGGACAGGCAGCACCCCTGGACCAGCACTGGGGCACCTTACTCCTGGCATTGTGCCTTCTCTGTTTAACCCTGTGCTCGACAGGCTAAGGTAGACACATCCTTTACAAAGCTGGATGTGTCTCAGACAGGTCGGTAATCCACAGCTACACATGGTTTCTGTGTGTGAGCTGATCTGTGAAGCTGTGCAAGCAGTGCAGGCATGTCATGTGAGCACTTTCCATTGTCTCATGCCATACCCATGGTCAGGAGTGTGTCACCACACAAAGAAAATAATCAGGACTTTTTGGATGCAGTCAGTTGAAAGTAGTCAGCCACTGGCTGTCAAACAAACCTACATCTTTCACAGTCACCTCACTGTCAGACCTTTGTGGGTAAGAGCAGTGGATGTAGCTCTGTGCTTTTTCTTCTCTTTTTTGTGTGAGCCAAATGATCCTCTTTTCTGGAGATTTGTCCTCTGTAGGAGTGTCTGAGTTGCTGGGTAGGCT
>NW_008612522.1:0-557 GCF_000691845.1 Merops nubicus | reverse complement strand
TGCCAAGGGGGCACAGACACCCGTGCCGGGAACGCCGCGCCGCCACCTCTCTCGCTGCCACCTCTCTAACCCTTCACCACCCTTCTCTCCTCCCCAGCTGCCCTCTCCCATCTCTCCACAGCTCTGCCCTGCTCTGTCCGTCCGTCCAGCCGTGTGTGTGTGGGGGTGTCCGAGGGGTGGGCAGCCACGTGCCCCGTCTCTCTCCTCAGGATCCCAGCGCTCCGGGGGCAGAGGGCTGGATTTTTTTTTCCTCCCTTTTATTTTTTTTTTTCTCAGGAATTCAGCTTCTCGCTCTTGTATTTCCCTTTTTTTTCTTTCTCCCCTGGTCTCCGGCCGCTGTAGCGATCTAGACAGAGACTTTTGGAATAACAATGACAACACAGTGCAGCAGAAATGGAGCTCCTACCCTCCCAAGGAGTTTATTCTAAACATTTCACCTTACGCCCCGTACGGTGACCCACGTCTTTCCCTCAAGTGAGTCTCTCCTTGCCGGGTTTGCTCCGTATAGTGAGTATATGGGCAGCACCCACTCGCCTTCCTCCTCCTCTTCCACCTTT
>NW_008612521.1:0-409 GCF_000691845.1 Merops nubicus | reverse complement strand
TTTTTTTTTTCCCCTCTTTTCAAAAACTGGTGAATGGGTTCAGGAGACCAACTCCAAAGGTATAAGAATGAATGATTTACCTTAGAATAATGTGAGCTGCCTAATTGAACACAAAACCTGTGTGTATTTTCTGTGTGCTCTCAGTATGATTGAATACTAAATCTGAGTCCCACAGCAGATGAGTGGAAATTTCAGCTACAGTTGCACTCTGAGTGACACTGAACTGAAGGCCAGAGAGCAACAGACTGTCAAAACAGACATTTGATCCCACATCTGAAGAAATGTTCATATAAGTTTTCCAAGCTATATCTATTATAGTCCAGATAAATGGGATTAAAACCTTGTACTTTTGTGGTCTAAAAGCTTTATTTGATCCTTCTGTGTCAGGAAAATAAAATTAAAAAAAAAA
>NW_008612520.1:0-1060 GCF_000691845.1 Merops nubicus | reverse complement strand
GCAGGTCCCACCCAGCCCAGCGTGGGGCCAGCAGCTCCCTGGCTCCCGTGAGACCAGCACAGGCAAGGAGCTGGCACCTCAGCTCTGTCCCTCCTCGCCCCACGCTCACAGCAGGTCCCAAATGCATCCTCAGCATGTTATCAGACGTTACTCCAAAGAAAAGCGACCTACTCAGGCTTGTAAAGCAGCACTCAAAGAGCCAGCACCTCTGCAGAAAATCAAATAAATTAAATTAAAAAAGAGAGGGACTGTGAGATATTTGGTCGAGGAGGAGAAGAGGGGCTAACACACTGATGTCTGGCTGCTGGTAGGAGAAGAGGGTACAGCCTGCCCCAGCCCCTGAGATTTCCAGTTGCTGCAGTGTCCAGGGAAGTTGTGGTGTCACAGACTGGGGAGCAGGCAGAGGGGAGGGCAGGGTGGATTTCTGTGCCTTCCCCGCCTCAGTGTCCAGGAGAGCTCCCATGCTTCAGAGAGCCTGTCCCTCCACAGCCCCTGTGAGCTTCTCTTCATCCATTTGCTTCTGCTGCTGGTGGATCCGAGCATAGGAAATGGCATCTCCCCTGCAGAGAGAAGGGACAGCGTGGGGACGTGACCGCCAGGTGCTCACCGTGCTGGGTACACCACCGACCTCCCCACCAGGGATGCCAACAGCAATATGAGACCTCCTGGCTCACTCCAGCCCCACCAAAGCTGCTCACCACCCCCAGAGCTGGGCCCATCTACCCAGAAATGGGGCTGGGACCCACGGGGCAACCGAGATAGAGCTCCCAAGCTCAGAGCTCCAGCAAACCATGGGACCTCGAGATGCCGGCGGGGAGATGCCCTGCAGCCAAAAGCAGGGTCAGTGCAAGGGGGAAGCACAGCCTCGGGGAGGCAGAGCTGGGTGGGGACCAGGGGTTCCACCTTCCCCAACCCTCCCCTGGGCAGCAGGCAGAGCTCTCACTTCTTGCCCAGCGCGGAGAGGCCGTAGAGCACCCCGGTGGCGAAGGCGATGGCGTTCCCGAAGAGCGTGGTCAGCGTCAGGCTGAGCATCACGGGGAAGGCAGCCATCCTGGGGGGG
>NW_008612519.1:0-3204 GCF_000691845.1 Merops nubicus | reverse complement strand
TCGCTTCCCCTCGGACCCCAGGCCTGCCGGGAGTGCCCTTTGTGTCCTGCAGAGCATCCGACTATGAGAATTTCTCCTGCTCCTGGACCTCCAGTGTGGAGACCTTCCTTCCCACCCGATACATCACCACCTACAGGTGATGCATCCCTGCAGGGCACATGATGAGGGGTTTACAGGTTGAGCCTGGGTCCCAGCTGAGGATAGGCACCAAATTCTACTGGCCATCCAGCCCCCACCCTGGGTTCACCTCCTGCCCCAAGGACCGTGCTGCACCCCGGTCATGTTTTGGTGTGAGAGAGCAGCGAGCGCTTGTTTGCTCCAAGGAGGGTCCCCCAGCAGCATTGGAGGACTGGCACAAGCAGACTCCCTCCCTGCCAACAGCTCTGCCAGCACCAGAGGGGCTATGAAAGAGAAACAGGTCATCTGCAAGCTGCTGAGTGCTTCGGCATGCTTAGGGATGAAAGGAGGCCTGACAGCTTCACTGCTTCTAATTATCCCGGCAGGCCAAATTAGCGGGCTGCTTTGAAGTCAGACGGATCTCGTAAAACTCAGCCCTGCTGAAAGCTGCAGGAGCTAGAGGCTGGGGGGTTGGGGGCAGCTGTGCAGAGCATCAGGGGCTCAGCAGGGAGAGGGTGGTGGGAAGCAGGGGGCTTGCGGGGCTGTAGGGGAATGATAAAGCCAGGGAGCTGCCTTTGTCAGTGTCCCTGTACCTTTGCTGTGCAATGAGACCCTGGGCAGGGGATGAGGGTCCTCTGGCGAAGACCCTCCTGGGCTCTTGGCTGTCTCCTTTCCCCGGGACCCCCGTGGTCTGCCAGCAGGGCCAGGCACAGTTTGAGCCCCATCCCCAGTGCCATGTCGCTGGTGTGTGTCAGTGTGGGAGTGGGGTGCTGCTCTGAGTGCAGCCTACCCCTCCTCTGGGTCACAGTGGGGCTGGCTTCATGCTGTCCCCTCATCCTTATCATCTTCTTTTCTGTCTCTTTCCATGGCAGGAAGAAATCACTGACGGGTGAAGAGAAGCGGAGGTAGGACTGACTCCCACCCCAGTCCCGCTCCCGTAGGACTGGGCCCTGTCCCAAAGGCTCTGCCACTGTCCTCAGTGGGGTCCTCAGAGTGAGGACTAGGAGTCCCCATGGGGGAGCCTGGGGGCCTTGGAGAAGGGCTTGCCCCAGGGACACACCTTCCCAGGAGGGACTGTGGAGCTGGGGTGACAGTCCTTTTGGTCATGCTCAGAGGGATGTGCAAGGTTCTGGAGGGCTGAAGGCAGCCTAGATGTAACAGGGGCTGCCTCCTCCAACAGGCTCTTGTCATCGGGGTCTTCCCACATGCCAGCTCCATGGCAGCATAGGGAAACATGCATGTTGGGTGCGGGGGACATGTCACCACCCTGCCTCCCTGTCTGTAGGAACAAGAATGGGCATATGGGGCCATGCCTGCAGGATCCATCCCGCCCTGGCACCTGCACCGTCCATGGATCAGAGTTCTGGAGCTCCTACCGCCTGAACATCACCGAGGTGAACCCCCTGGGCTCCAGCTTCCGCCTCCTCGACGTCACCATGCAGGCCATCAGTGAGTCCCCATCAATGTGTCCCAGTGCCTGTCCATCCCCTGGGCATCTAGCCCTGGGCAGCAGCAGGGAGCCCGTCACCTCTGCATGGCAGTTGGGGTGACAGGGACTCCCTGTCCTCTCCCACACAGTTAAGCCGGACCCTCCGGAGGGCTTGATGGTGGAGCCCATCCCCCTAGCCCCACGGCGGCTTCATGTGAGCTGGAGGTACCCCTCTTCCTGGCCCAAGGAACCCCACTTCCAGCTCAGGTTTCGGCTCCAGTACCGGCCCGTCATCCACCGCTCCTGGTCTGTGGTAAGCGGTGGGCAAGGAGGGGCAAAGCCAGCATGGGCACGGAGCAGGCACAGGGCTAGGGAGGGCAGTCGGTAGTGCCCCTGCCTGCCCCACCACTCCCTTCTGCCTGGTGCAGGTGGAGACAGTGAACCTGTCTGAGGTGATCACGGATGCCTTTGCTGGGCTGGAGCATGTGGTCCAAGTCAGTGCCAAGGATTTCCTGGACGCGGGGAACTGGAGCGAGTGGAGCGCTGAGGCTCGGGCGACGCCAGTCAGAGGTGACAGGGGGACAGGCTGCAGCCCCCAGCAGCCCTACCAGCTTGTGCCATCCCTCCCCAAAGCCCTTACAGCACCCTGGGCTGCCCCTCTCCACCTCCTTCCCCACGGCACCCATTCCCCCAGATATCGTCCAGAGTGAGTCCCAGCACCTGGGACAACCCTTAAAGTTGACCCAAAAATCTGGTCCCGTACACTATCCAAAAACTGGCTTCCCATCCCCTCTGTTCTTCCAGACCTGGTCACCGCAGCAAGTGAAGAAACCACTAGAGACACCAGCCTGGAGAGCCTGGCTGAGGAGCCCTCCCAGGCTCCCAACCCTGAGCCCATCAGTGAGTAGAAATGGAGATGGAAGCAGGAGTGGGGACTGCCTGCAGGCAGCCACCTGCCTGAGCACAAGTGTGTCTGAGAGTAATGGGAGGAGTTTCTTGCCCATGCCCGTGTGTGGCTGGGGTGCTGGGTGGTCAGTAGCTTGCAGTAGGGTCCCTCAGTTGCTGGGGGCTGTGGCATCCCTCAGCTGTGACAGTCTCTCTGTCTTAGATCACAGTGACCCCCTGGAGAAGATGGCTGTCCTGGTGTCCCTTGGGGTCTTTGCCTTCTTCATCCTGGCTGCTGTTCTCGTCATCACCATCCTCATCTGGTAGGCTGAGTTTTGAGAGGGAGGGGTCTGTATGATTCCTGGGTGCCCTGTGTCCCCCCCAGAGCTGCTCTGGGGTCCCTCTGGCCCAAAAAGTCCCAAAGGCTCCTGCCTTGCTGGAGACTCCCAGCTTCCAGAGTCAGCACAGGGACCTAGTGCTGTCCTGGGCACTGCTGGTGGTCCTGTCCTCTCGCCCTGCCATGGCTGGGCTGTCCCTGCCATGCTGTGGCTCTGCTCCTGGTCCCTGTCCTCATCCCAACCCTGCTCTGTCTCATGGCTGGCTCCTGCTTTAGCCATGGAGCTGTGTTGCTGGCTGGGCTCAGCTGGGCACAGCTGAGCACAGCTGGATGGGGATGCAGAGGAGTTTGCACCAGGGCTGTGGGCAGTCCCAGTGCCCAGAAGGGCCGCTCGGAGTCCTCAGCCACCGCTGCTCTGTCCTCAGGCTCCGGGTGA
>NW_008612518.1:3360-3661 GCF_000691845.1 Merops nubicus | reverse complement strand
GGCTCTGCCCGGTGCGAGTGCTCGACATGGAGCCCACGGGCGTCGCCAGGCTCCGGCAGCCCTCGCAGGGCCCCAGCCCCGTGAAGCCCTGGGCGGAGGGTGCCGGTGGCTGGTGCAAATAAGAGTTGCACCCATAAAGGGGGGACACTCGTGCGCCAGAGGGACATTCACAGCAACACCATGGTGGGGTATGAAGCAGGCACTGGAGACCGCTCAGCACCCTGCCTCTGGCACAGCTACAGCACATCCAGCCACGGGGAGGACCTGAGCCCCACAGCCTCGCAGCTGAGCAGCCAGCTCT
>NW_008612518.1:1415-3302 GCF_000691845.1 Merops nubicus | reverse complement strand
GGCTAGCAGTGACCTTGTTGCACGCTCGTGGGTGCACGAGCACGCACATGCTCGCATTCCTGTGAACAGGACCCCCGTGGAACAAGTTCCCCAGTCTCCTCAGGTGATCTCCCAGGCAGGCAGAGCTCTGGGCCATGTGGGGCTGAGTCCCAAAACCTCGCCAGGCTCAGCCACAGTGCAGGCAGGATGCACTGGGCATGCGATGGCCAGGGTTTGGAGAAGATGCAGGAATTTGGGAAGAGAGGTGCCCCACAGCCCCCAGAGCAGACAGTTCAGGTTACTGCCTGACCTGGGCGCAGGAGCTGGAGAGGGGCACGGCAGCACCCACCTCCTAGGCTGCTCTCATCTGCAGGGAGCCCAAGGGGACCCACAGGAAAACCACTCATGACCAGGTATTTACAGCTCAGTCCTGCTCCAGGCCCCCAGTTTCCTCCCTGCTTCCTCCTTCCCTGCTGCCCACAGCACTTTTCAACAGAAATAGTCCCCAGTCTAAAGCTGGAAAGCACAAACAGGTCACGACAAGGCTGTGGGACGCAGGCAGGAGGCAAAGACAGATGCTGCGTTCAGGACTGGGGTGAGCAGCAGAGGGGGACGGGGATGGGCAGGTCCCCAGGGGGGGTCCCACAGGAAGGCAGGGGACAGGCAAAAACAGGCACCGGGGAGGAAAGGGCAGGGCAAGGACAGCACCAAGAACTGGGATTTGGGATCAGAAGCTATCACGGCAGCTGGATGAGGCTCTCCAGACTGGAACAGGCCAGGGCTGAGGTTAGGTATTCATTTAGAATTGAAAGGCAATAAAAGGAGAACTGTGAAAGACACAGGACAAAGCTATTTTTAAAAGGGCAGAACCACAGCCTTTTTTATTTGCGGTTCCAAATCCCATATTTGTGTCACAGTGTCTGATTCTTCTCATGATTCCTGAAAAATACCAAACTTTTAAAAGTCTTCTTCTGTGCTCTCAGCCCCTCATGGGCCACGGATTTTGGGACAAGAGACACTGGATAGAGAGCAGTCAGTGGGATGGAGCTGAACACCGGGTGGGGAAGGGAGAGGACTGGGGGGCAGAGATGGAGCAGGGGAGCGCTGGAGCTGTGTGGGAGAGGATCAGGGCAGGGGCTGCCCACGCCAACTGGCCCTCGAGGGGCTCTTGGCCACCTCTGGGCTGTGCTCCTCTGGGAGGGCAACAGCAGGCGGCGGAGGGGAGCCAGCTGTCCGTGTCTCCCAGACATCGTGGGATGCTCATGAGACCATCCCTGGCAGGAGTTCAGGCTCTCCCCACACATCCCTGCCAGCTCACTATGGGCCAAGCGAGCGCCTCCAGCGCGGGCCAGACCAGCAGGCTCGCAGGGCAGGCAGCAGGGCTGGCACGTGCCTGCTGCACTCAGAGAGGAGGAGCACCTTTGCTTCCTCCACCTGGGGTGCTGCAGCCTCATCCTCCTGACAGCCGCCTCGCAGGACACCAGAGCTGCCCCCACGCAGCCGCAGCCACACCCTGCCTGCACCACTGCCAGCTCCACCAAACAGAGCCTCGTGTGCATGGGACCCCTGCCCTGAGCAGCAGAACAGGCGCCGGGGCTGCACACAGCCCCTTCGGACACGAGGCAGCTGCTTTGACACAGCAGGGTGGGGACAGGGGCCCCGGAGGGCAGCACAGCCCAGCTGTGGGGACAAGCAGGAGGGCAGGGAGCAAGCCGTGCTGCCAGCCCTGCCATACGTGCCAGCTGCCAGCACAGGGGAGCCAGGAGACATCTGTGATGAGGGGCTGGGACCTGCAGCAAGGGATGTGGAGCCAGCCGGGCGGGAAGCACTGGCCATGGCTGACTCATCCAGAGAAGGTCCTGGGCTCGCCAAGGAGAGCCCTTCCCTGCCAGTGGCACACTGGCACTT
>NW_008612518.1:297-1400 GCF_000691845.1 Merops nubicus | reverse complement strand
GACGGAGCTGCGGGGCTGTGTGAGGGCAGGAGCGCTGAGCCGGCGCTCAGCAGCCAGCTGAAGCAGTTGTGCAACCCATAAAGGCAGGCAGAGGCCCAAGACCTCACCTTCCTCTTGAAGGGGCCACAGTCAGCCCCTCCAGAAATCACCCACTGCTGTCTCAGGGTCTCTTCTTGCACTGCTGGGCTACAGCTGCCCCACAGACCCAGCCGTGGCAGCCACCTGCAGCTGCACCAAGGTTTTAGGAACAAGACAACAAACTCGCAAGACACGTTTTTCTGTGTAAACAAGGACTTGGACCTTCCAGGCACAGCAGCCACCCCCGGGCAGGGGCTTGTCGGAGACTTTGGACTTTGCCAAAGCCCCTCCCCAGGGGCTCCAAGGAGAAAAGGGAGCCCCACAGCACAGCTCTCCCTGTACATCTCCACAGACTAGACCAGCCTCATCAAAGCAACGAGCAGGAGATGGCGTTGTGGAGGCAACACCTTCACCTCCCCTCAGCATCCTGCTGCAGGGCTGGGGGGCAGCGGAGGTGACAGAGGAGTGCGATAGCAGAGAGGAGATGGGGACACTGCTCAGACACCTGGAAAACCACCGGTTCAGGTGCTCCCAGCAGAGACACCCTGGCAGCATTGCAGAAACCACACGCAGGTGCCCACAGACACCACTTCAGCCAAGGACAAGCAGCTGGAGCACGCCAAGGTCACACTGTGCCCTGCTCCCCACTGACACCCAGCCCAGGCTCGCTGCAGACACGTGCTTCAGAGCACGCCGAGGGCTATCGGAGTAAACCTCGGAGCCAGCTCCAGCACTGGCAGAGGTGTGAGTGCAGAGGCCAGAGCCAGGGTGGGCACCCCTGTCCTCGCTGCCCTTCCAGAGGGAAAGATGCAAACTGGTGGGCGCTGAAGAGGCAGTGGGTGCTCAGTCCCGGTCCTGGATCCACCTGTAAACCCCCAGAGCGGGGATTGGCACCGGGAGCACGGGCAGCAAGAAAGCCAATGGAATCAGCACGTGATGGGCAGGAGGGCCAGGAGCAGCAGCGTTAAGCAGGAGCCTGGGCCCAGGCCAAGACCCTGGCAGCAACGGGCACAGTGCAGGGCCCC
>NW_008612518.1:0-287 GCF_000691845.1 Merops nubicus | reverse complement strand
CCCCCTCCCCTGCCGCTGCAGAAAAGTGCCATGTGTTTGGCAGAAATGAGAGATCTCGGGTCCCTGCTCACTCTGGGACGGGCTCCAGCCCCGGGGAGATGCCCCATGGGTCCTGCATGGCAGCCCGGGCGGGCAGCACTGGGCAGAGGGGCTCAGGGCTGGAGGGACTGCCCACGCCAGGGAAACTGGACGGAAAAGAGTCAAACTGCCCTTGCTGACACCCCCTCCCCGGAGCGGGGGGCAGAGGGAGCGGGCAGGGTAGGGGCAGAGGGAGCAGGCAGGGCAGG
>NW_008612517.1:814-21062 GCF_000691845.1 Merops nubicus | reverse complement strand
ATATATATATATAATAATTATCTCCTGTCCACCATAAAAATGGAAGCAAAATATGAAAGCCTGAGTTTATCCTGCACAAACCATGAAAAAGTAATTAAGACTGTGACACACAGCCATCACATTTGATCAGGAGAGTTGACCCTGTTCCAAGGATAAAATGGTAACTATGTCCCGAGTCCAGCTCAGTGACCTTCTGGAGCTGGAACTTTCAATTATGCCAAATTAGCTGCATCATGTAGGCTGGCTTTGTAAGTGAGGCCAGATCAATGCAGTACATTTCACTGATGATAACAATGATTTAATCAATCTCAGTCACTCAGTGGACAGCAATAAGCTTGTGAAGTAAGCGTGAAAAAAAAAATAGAATGCTAGGATATTTCATTGTCAGGATTACCCAGCTGCTCCCCATTTGTTCTTTTTCTTAAATGCTAATTTGAAACTATGAAAAAATGTTAAGTAGCAATTTCCTAGAAGGGGTTTTGTCACATCTATTCAGACTTACATTCTGCATGCCAAATCGCAACCTGATGTTCAATAATGCTGTTTTTGACACTTCTGTGTAATAAAAATGAAGATCCTTCTTTGCTCAAGGATGTCTATGACACTTTTGACACTTCTCTCCCAGAACTGCAGGCAGCCCAGATGTTCTTTGCATTAAGCAGAGCATTGCCACAGCTGCTATGGAACGCAGGAAGATATTGGGCTCTAGGCAAAAGTAGCAAAGGGCATCTTTCCTCTCTTTAACTGAGGAGTAATTTTTGGTGAGCAAAACCTTTTGATGTGCAGAAAGTTAAAGCCTCAGAGGGAGTTTACAGGCAAGGGACACATTGCATTTTCTCTTGTTCTTGTTTCAAGGTAACTCAGAGCCATTACAGAGCAGCTGTTCCCACTTGTGTTCATAAAAATATTCCTTACCTATCTATGCCAGCGTGGCATTGCTGCATCTGCTGGACATCCAAATGCTATGATACAGGCAAAAATGAAAATAACAGTAACAAGTCTTGGTGATGGACTCAAGCCTTGATTTCTGTGGACTTACAAGGGAGCAAGACCCAGCCATTCTGGATTGTTTGTTCTTCTCAAGACTGGAATCCAGGGATTTACATTCACAAGCGTCTCCTTCCAGAGCAGTGACAGCTGAAGGACAGTAGTGACAGCTTGGCTGCATGCTATGCTCCTGTACCCCAGTATTCTCCCCAGTTGGGCTAAAGTATTTCAAGGCTACACTGTGTACCTGGAGGAAAAAAATCCTGGGTAAAATAATGGTACATTTTCTGCATCATCTTCCTTATTTCTGCCCTTGTACTGTCCCCAGTACAGATGTTTGTGGGACTGAGTAGTAAACCGAACTGTTTTTTTCATAAGCTCTGCAGTTTAGCACAGGCCACACAAAGAGTCGTTCTGTGCACAGCAAAGTAATGTAGGATACAGAAGTCCACGGGTAGCTCCCTCTAAAGAAACACTTTAAACTAAAGCCTCAGGGCTCAGACAAGCCACAGCTCCTGTCGGTGGGTGGCCAGATGAGTAGGGGTCTTTCCCTTCATCCCGTTGCTCTTGAGCTCCACCTCCTGGAGCCACCCACTGCGTGGGAAGAACCACCTTCCCACAGCATGCACTGCCCTTACAGCAGAAACAGGTTAGCAGATAGTCCAATTAATCAGTTTCCTCAGGAAAAACATGTGCTGGAACATTTTATTTTGAAATAAAACTTTTAATTTGGAAATTTCAGTTCAGGGATCTATTTTTAAGTGCTCACAACAGACACGCCTCTACTGGAAGGATTTTAAATTTTTTTTACAGAAATTCTCTGTGCTTAATGTAATTTTTAAAGGCTGTTATTTAGTCCTTTTAATATACAGTCCCAGAGTTTAAGGTAGTCACACCACTTTCCTCAAAATAACATGAAATGGAATCATATGTTTTGGAAGAGTCACTGTTATGTATCTTCTGTCATCTCCAAAGAGCTGCACAAGTGCACAGGAATATTTCAACCAAAATCTTACTGGGATTACTCTCTGCCTGACTTCTGCCTGAGGCAGTATGGTGAGCTCACTGCTGCAAGGTCTGTTAGGTGCTGGCTTGTAGCTGAAGTGGGAACAGCAGCAGCCAAAGTGAGTAGCAGGGGAAACTAGTATTTCTGGGTGCTGCCAGGCCAGACCAGAGCAGCTCCTATAAAACTCATAATCTGGGAAGAAAGATTACTTGTGGCATCCATACTGGAATTTGTTGTGTTTCAATGCCAAGCCATCTGTAATGCATGCCAGCTCTACCAAGGCTTCATTAGCACACCAAAAGAACAGCGATGAACATCAGCATGCTTTGTAGTACCCTGTCACCAGTGTCTAAACAATAGCTAGGATTCCACCTTGCACTTTAACCCTCCGTGGTCTTTCTGATCAGACTGCCTACCTCCTATTCAAAACCCACACTAGGGATAGTCTGCAGCTGACCCTGGTAAACTGGAGGGACTGAGCATGTTGACTTTTTGGCCTGTGTTGTAAGTTTTTGTCTCTGGTTTGGGACAGAGTGCTACAAATCCAGCAGGGGTGATGCTACTTTTGCAACAGTTGTCATGCTGTCTTGCTCCTTTTCTAGACACGCTCCCTAGCGTGGGTGTCACTGTCACAGTCAAACGTCACTGGACGTAGAGTTATGGCAGTGATTTACCATGGAAAATAAGAAACACAAGGACAAATCATTTTAACTGAAGAGTCAGCAATGGAAAATGGCAGTCATCCTTTCATGTCATAGTGCCTGTCATAGTCAGACCTGGACCTAGGCCATAGTCCAGAATTGCACAGATCCATTAACCTCTACGGTTCAGGGCAACAAGCTTACTAGGAACTACAGACTCATTAGGTAGCAAAAGCTGCCCTGTTGTCAGGCTACGATCCACTCCTCATCCTGGGCTATGCCACTGCTTTTCTCTCCCACATCCCAATCACAATTGACTACCACACCTTCCCGCTTTTGGTGATAAAGGGTAGATCTTGCTCTAAGAATCATAAGCTAGAGTTTCAGTAACACCACAGCAACGGCTGCTGAACATTGATCAGCACTACCCATGCACAAGTCTGCCCTTACTTCTCCTCTCTGGTATGGAAAGGGACCACTTGCCAAACGTCTACAATTATTAGCAGCTCCCATTCTAGGGCTGATCTACGCTCAGTGATTACATATACCTGACTGCACAGTAACAACAAACACAGAGAACCACACCTTTGCGATACATATTTACCTTTGCACTTAAGAGATGTCCAAATTTACAATGTAAATCAAACAGTAAAATGAAACCAAAAGCACCAATTAAAATATTATTTAAAAATGTGACTGTTTTGGACACGCTGGAGGGTTGAGGGGAAAAAGGCAGGGCACTACTTTTTCAACTAAAAGGGACCCTTTTACTTTTAAGTTTTGGTTTTGAAAGCAAAATGGTTTAAAATTTAATCTAGCGTTACAATGATATATAGTATTTACAAAGAATTGAGAGAGTCAGAAAACAACAGTATCTCATAAAGGTCTATGTTATGTCTTAGGCTTCCAAAAGAAGTGCTCAGATATAATTGATAAAAGTAGACTTCAAAAGACTTGATACAACACCATCAGCTGCAGCAAATGTATGGCTTTTTCTTTTTTAATTATCTGTTTCTTCTATTAGGTTCTACAAGGCTTAAACATGAATAGAGATCTGAGGGAGAGCCGGGTTTTATGTTTTACCTACACTATTCTGAAAACAGGGTAATAATTTAGAAATGGCTGAAGCTTGCATGGTGGTTTAAGTGAAGTACTCCCTCAGTGTTTCTCTTCTACAAGTTCAATGATTATCTCCATTCAAGACCCAGTCCTTGTGTGTCTGTTGACAAAAATCTGACATAAAAGATTTAATAGCAATACTTGGCATAAAATATTTTGGCAATATAAACCAAATATCACATCAAACACAGTTGAAAGACAAACTTCCCAGCCAACAGAACAGTTTTATCAAACTCCAGATTCTGATGTTCTTTTATTGTGGCAAAATCAAAATTACTTCTATCTTAGAGGATTTCTTTGGTCAAGGTGAAAGCGTTTTAGCTATTATTTGTGTTCAGTGCAGGGATGTACTACATATTCTATTATGGCAAGACTCCCCGCTTCTTTGCTCAAAACTTTAACATATATTGCTGTCCTGTTTCACAAAATTTAAAGTGGTTCTGGTGAATACACAATTTTCAGTTGGAGCTAAAAAAAATTCACGCCTCGTTTATTTAGAAGCTCTTTGCCTTATCACTACTCCAGCTATTTAAAGCACTGCCTTTCTGTTTATCAAAGCCAACTTTCTTCCTTCTCCTTTACAGTTTTAAAGGAAAAAAATTAAAAAGCAACCTTTCCACTGGCATTACTCTCATAACACATACCAAATTGATTTGAAAACATTAGATTTGCCAAATTTCTCCTGCGTGTTGAACTGGAATCTAAATAGGGCTCCTTTATTTATGTAAGTGGAGGCTTATTTATTCAAGTGACAATTTTTTTGGAGGATTTTTCTAATGAGCATGATGAGAGCAGCTAAAAAAATTGAATTAGTTTTTAATTTTTAATTTTTGGAACAGCAATTTTAGACAATTTTTGGACATATAATTAAACATGAAGTTAATGATCTGTTTACAAGGACTCCTTTACTGCATGGCTGTCACTGCAGAGAGGCTGTGCAGGCAGGCTGTAGTCCCAGCCCACACTGGCACTGCTGCCAGCAGAAGGGCCACTAGGCGAAGCACAGCCCACAGGGCAGGCTGGGGGCAACCCTAAATGGACCCCCAGCTGAGGAAAGACCCAGTGGGCCAGAGCTCCCCCGCCTTTTCATCGAGGCTCTTTCTTTCATGTGCGTCAAGATGACCAGAGCCAACCTGCACCAATGGGGAATTCCCTCCCAGATGGGGAGGTTTTGGCCCTTGTTTGTTATGACAGGTGGAAGTCCAGTGAGAAATGCACACCATGAACTGCAAATATAGTCTCAGCAAAAATCCAATCCCTGTTTTCACTCATTTTTAATTCTCAAAACCTCCATCTTTTGTGTTAGGCTGTCATATGATTTCAGCAGATACTTGTAACAAGTAATAAAGGAAATATCCCTGTAGATTTTTTTTTTTTTAAGTTATGAAAATGAGATCTAAATAGTGGGTTTTGCTGTTTTATAAAAACATTTAAGATCATTCAAAAGCTGACTGAAGTTTAGAACCTCACATTCCTCTTTAATATTTACATCATGCTAAAAATTCAAGGCACAGTTACATCTGACCCCTCCTGTTCTGAGCAGAGTGTAGTGTCCCAAAAAGCTATGACCAAAGGTATCATAGAATTATAGAACTGTCAGGGTTGGAAGGGACCTGAAAGATCTAGTTCCAACCCCACTGCCACAGTCAAGGACGTCTCCCACTAGACCAGGTTTCTCAGAGCTCCATCCAGCCTGGCCTTAAAAACTTCCAGGGATGGAGCTTCCACCACCTCCCCGGGCAACCTGTTCCAGTGTCTCACGACCCTCATGGTGCAGAACTTCTTCCTAATGTCTCATCTGTATCTACCTACTTCTAGTTTTGCCCCATTCCCCCTAGTCCTATCATTACCCGATAGCCTAAAAAGTCCCTCCCCAGCTTTCCTGTAGGCCCCCCTAAGGCACTGGAAGGCCACAATAAGGTCACCTCAGAGCCTTCTCCTCTCCAGACTGAACAGCCCCAACTCTCTCAGTCTGTCCTCATAGGAGAGCTGCTCCAGCCATCTCTGATCCTGCATTTACAACGTGTTTAAGTGTAAGCAGGTGAGGAGCCCCGCTGAAGTAAAGTGACATAAAATGAAGTCAGAGATAATGGAAATTTTTGAGACTTCATGAATCCTACAGTGAGCCCTGCACACAGATGCAGGCCTGTTTTTTTTGCGTTAATTCAACAAAGACTAGGGTATTTTAGCTGAACTATCACCACAGAGGTAAGAAGGTTCACAGTTAAAGATGTCTTCACTGCCTGAGCACCAAAACTATTGCACACTACCCCTGAAATGATACCTTTTGACACCAGACTTGTGAACAACAAGCTGAAACTACACCTGTTCATTGCTCCCCTCGTTTCAAACATTTCCAGCCCATGCTCGTATCGCACCAGTGACCACAGGCAAAAATATCAGATGATTCTCAACCAATTTCCTTTGTGCACACAGGAACTGATCATTTCTTTTAGCCAGAGGGTGTCACGTACACATCCTCCATTTTGATTCCAACACAATCCACATCATTTTGTAGTTTAAAATCATTCCTAATTAGTGCGTACTCTAATGAAAATTAAAGGAAACTCCAGATAAAGTTATGAATGTACAGTTAAACTTAGAAAATATAGACTAGAGGGCAAACATGCAATACTCTACAGATACTTTGGGTGTAAATATGAAGTTGACTGCTGCCATGGGTGGAATATCTCCAAATTTATACTGGAATAAAAAAAAAAAAAACAAACCTAAACCAGGCAACCTAGCTAACAGTTCCTAAAATTACTAAATGAAATAAAAGCTCTTGAATAACATATTTGTAAGATAGATAAAAATGTTAGCATGTTGCAGATGTCCAGACAAATCAGGCAGTATTGCACTGTAGTTAGAAGTGATATTCTGATAAAAATATAGATATGGTTTTAGTTTAAGTGAGAAATAATGTGACATCTACTTTTTGTACAGAAGTGAAAAACTGGGATGATAGATTAGTTCTGAAACTGTTTTCTAACAGAGGTGTCTTATCCCACTAAAAAGGATTCAATTTCTATTCGAGTTTTGTTTTAGGATAACTCTTGTATAATTTTATTTTTTATGTTAAGCTGCAAACTTGCACTAATAAGAGCTGGTATTTTCACAAGAGCTGGAATATCCTGCCCTTTAATTATCATAAAATCCTGTATTCTGAACATGTCTTCAGACAGTTATATGAATTATTTGTTAGCTGTTAGGTGGATTTATGCTTTTCATCTTAGCCTGAACTTCTCTCATGAGCATTCAGATAAATTATTTTGAAGGCATTCAGGAGCTAAGCATCCAATTGTATTATGTTAATATTACAAGATATCTATATTCATGAACCACAAATGACTGTGCTATAGTTTACTTAATATTTTGCATTATTATATAAATATGAGTCTTTACGCCAATGCATTAGGTCCTTTTTCCCCCTGGTGTTTGACTGTACTGAAGTCACGCTGATGAAATAATTGAGGTTAAGCATGTGCATAAGTGCTCTTTGAGATGGGCGCCTGTTCCCCAACGTGCCGTTTGTCTCTGGAAGATGATGGAAGATTGCTTTACTTTTTGCTCATTAATATAAGTATATTTTATCCTCTCTTTGCACTAGTTATGTGCCACAAAATCATTTTTATGATTATGTTATTTATAGTCGTGCACATTTCAGGAATACCCCATACACCTATATGTGGAATTACACCTGAAAATGCAGTAATTGACATTTCAAATACAATTTTGTGGGAAATGGGGATTTCTAACTTGTGTTATTTCAGAGCACCCAACAGGGGTAAATTAAGATTAAGCATTGAACTTTAACTCTGTGTTTCCTGGATTTGAGCTTCATTGTTTCACCTTAATACTGGATTAACATGGTATATACATAAAATGTTTGTTACAAGGTTTGTGAAAAGGGATTCTTATCTCCTTTGTAAGGAAAATTCACTTCTTTACATGAGAGAAGACACATCAAGCTAACATTACATGAAGTCATAATCCCCTATTGAGACACCACACAATGACATTGTTAACATTAGTATGCAATATTTATGATAAATAAAAGAGGCTATCGAGGCTTTCAATCCATACCCAGCTCTGTGTGAATTACTTCACTGTAGGAGCACAGTGCATTTATAATGAGGATAAACGGTTTATTTATACCTAAATATGTTGTCATCAGTTCTGGACTTGCATGTAGCAGATACCATTGAAGGATACTGGCATCTTGCTTTTGTGTGTGTATGTGTTTGTTATTTTTTGTTTGTTTTAACTACTATTTGTTTGCACTTTAACTATGGATATTTAGTTAGAAAAAAGGAACTGTCATCTCTAATTTTCAATAAACGTTTCTATTGACAAAACTTTTAACATATTTAGGGATATTTCACTTTTAATGGAATTATGGTACAAGGAGTATGCATACATATTATGTAGAGAATATTCTTTGTGTAACAAGAACCTATCCCATAACTGCTATTTAACAGAATCACTAGGAAAAAAAAATATGCGAAAGTAATGCATTATTTTCTATCTTAGAAGAATGAAGTTCATCAGGTATTCATTTCTCATCTTGAGGATTACACTGACATGGTTAATCTCTTTCTAAAACTGCATTTAAGTTGATTACATGTAAGCTGACTGATAGGAAAATCTTATTCATGTTGAAAACCAAATAATTTAGTTTAGAATCACTCAGCTCAGTGGAGAAAGTCCTTACCAACAATTACTGAGAGATCTGAAGAATTTTACTCCACCTTCACATGTAGATGAAAAAGCATTTACTTTTCCTGTTAATTTCAGCTGTTCATTTTCAGCAATAAAATCTCAAAGTTTTAAAATTGAAAAATAAGGCAAACCCCTTGAGAAATACTCTTTTCCATGGTCTTAGCAGTCCTGTGGTCTTAGTTTTCCCCTTTTATTCAGTCTTTGTATAAAATTTTATCTATTCTACTGAAAGAAGAATTTTTTTCTTTTTTTTTTTATAAAAAACCTTTAATTTGAAAAGCTGTTTACAATTTTGAAAAACAAGACAATGTTTCCAGCTAGATCTGCTTAAAGGAACTAGTGGTAAAAAAATTAACACATCTCACATAAGTAACTTTCATTTCCTATGCTCTTTCTGTCACCATACTTAAAACCTCACAAACTCCATTTAAAGAGATAAGATGAGAATAACTAAGTTCCTGTTACTGTATAATGGAACAGAAAATACAGTGATTGTATGATTTTAACATGATAAAAACAACTCGCTGTTTAGCTCTTACTACCCTGGTATTTTTTGCCTCAATCTGTGATGAAGTGCCTGAGGGGAACAGAAAGATAAGCTTCGTAATTTAGGTGAAATTCTTCCCGTTTTTAAAGATATGTTTGTGACTGTGTAACCTCATAGAAATACACAGTATAGACTTTCAGACTTCCATCTGGGATTCAGATTATGAGCTTCAGCACGTTAAGTGACACATTTAAAAAAAAGTATTTCCGAGTTTATAAGTTCCGTTGCTTTGTGCTAATAAATGCACAATACAGCCAGACTTGGAAGGTATTCCCAGCACCTCTCGTGTCAATCCAGCCCTTAACTCTTTAACTCCACAAGGGTTCAGCCCAAGTCCTGCTAAAAACAGTGAAAATGTTCCCACTGACTTCAGTGGAAGCCTGGTCAATACAGATCTTAAATTCATTTATTGGACAAACATCATTTTCTCGTGATTCATGCATTTGTCAGGCATAAAAATAACCCTTTTTCTTCTTTAATGGGCTTTTCACAGCAATCTAGGTGGCTGGTGCATCTGCAATCTTACAAAACACATATCTCTTTTTGCAGAGCGTGCCTAAGTTTCTCCATCTATCTCAAAACAAGTCTCACAGAGCTATTCAGAACTCAGTACACGTTCTTTCCTCTTCACAAATCATTTTCCTTTTTTTTTTTTTTTTTTTTTTTTTGGTGACAACCTAGGCAATAATTCACAGCTCACTGGGTCTCCTAAATAACCCCCTTTAGGTTAGGTAGGCATTCCCCCATTACCCAGCAGGATTCAGCTATATTGGCAGGCAGTCATTAGCCATTCTTAAGACTTTGGAGTTTTAACATAACCTTCTCTAGTTAGTGTCTTTGAAAACACCCTGTATGGTTACCATCTCAGCAAATACATAGCAAATCTTGACAATTTAACAATAACATAAAATGTGTCATTTTGTAATTTCAAAGCGGTTCCTTCTTTGGGTCCCATCCAAACTCCCACATGAAGCTTTTAAAGCTCAGAAGCATTTCACCCAATAGAGGATTGTTACATCTCTTTCTTTTGCTAGAAATTAAATGAGCTATTTGAGCCTCTTTTCTAAAACTTTCATAAGTGTATACTTGCTTACCCAGTTACTTTAACCCAGCATCACTAAGAATTCTGGGAAAAATGAAAATTGTACACTCTATTGATGAATAGAGAAAAGTACTTTTAGGAAACAAGGATGAACTAAATAAAGGTAGTAAAATAAGTTATGAGAAAGATGCTCAAGTCTAACTCCCACAGAAATGAGACTTTCATTAGCAGGTCATCTTTTGCTATAAAGATACAACTGGAACAGAAAAAAAAAAGCCAGATTTCCAGGGCTTACAGGCTTGCCCTGAGTGAGGAAGCTCCCCTGACTTCCTCCACTGTCTACGTAAAGTCATTAAAGACACTGGTCTATAGCCTACCTTGACACTGACATCTCTCATGCAAACAGGATCTACTGAGTCAGTCACTCCTTCCTTTTCCTAACACACAGACCACAGGAATAACAACACCTCTTTGAATTCTTTACTGCCAAGTTATATTATGGAGGCTTGCAGGAATATAAAAGAAGAAAAACAGAGAAGTTGTTTCATATTAGCATTAGTGATGCTAGGTGCTGGTTATTCTACTTGTTCTGAAGCAGGCCCCAAAGGAACCTGGAGTGACAGATTGCCAATCACGCCCAGAGCAGTTTGCATCCTATGAGCCGTGGATTGACACAAATGTTCAAAACTAGATTTGTTTCCTGCATGGATAAATATTTCAAATTAATATATCAAAAGTGCCTACATTAGCAAAAAAAAAAATCTCAAGGAAAGGGATTTTGTTTTGAAGAAAAGAAAAGAATACAACCATCTTTTTGTTTAAAATTTGCCTATTCTCTTTGTAATATCATCTGAAAGTTTAATTGGTGTATCTGTTTCTTTGATGAGAACCAGAGCCTGCAGGATACAATGCCTGTATGTGTCACATACAATGTTATCAGATATGTCCAGATTTAAAGAGCAAATTCCGAGTAATTCTTAAAATAAGAGCCATTCACACTGATCCAGAAGTCATGACAGAATATGAAAAGTATGTGGTGATTGTTAATCTGCAAGTCATGCTCATGTTAGCAAAATTAGTAAAAGCATTTTGACATCTTTATGACCAATAATTACTTGTGCATCTATTTCCCCATGTTTACAAAGTTTATGCTGACAGCACCTAACAATTCACCACCACAGTTGTAATGGAAAGATGAGGCCCAAAATCCCACAAATTTTTTGAGGTTTTATTTAATCAAAGTGTGGAATTCTTAGTTATATCTGTTTTTATGGCATCCTGTAGTTTTTGAAGACTTCTCTTTAACTTTTAAAATTTCTGTAGAACACAATAGCCCTCTATCATTTGAAATGCTTTAGCAATGTTTCTTTTAAACTGATTATATTTAAATCAAGCTAATAAAAGTAATATCCCATTAAAAGAAAGCCTGGGTGCAAAGCAGTATTTTTGGATGCTAATTGGTCATGCTACAAACCATCCATAAAACATATGCTGAAAACACTCAAAAGTGTTTAGAAATACCTCCTTAGGTCATAAATCTTTTACAGGTATAATTATATATGAAAGCAGAAATAGTAAAAGCATATTCAACATCTGGAGTCAGATAAGTTTACAGAAGTAAAATTGAAAAATTAAATTTAGATGAACTTAATTAAAAAAGGGGATCCAATTTAATATGGACATTCACCAATTTCTCATTGAAAACCTTTCTTGCCTCAAGAAAATATAATAAAGTGTGAACACAAAATCCCCATATAAACACAAATGAAATGTGAAGGGGTTGTCAAATAAAGAAAAGCAGTAAGAAGGAACAGTCTCTTTTATCCTCATTTTGACACGTGCTTATACACACAGTTGTTCCTTTAGTTGTACAGAATATTGAATTATTTTTTGTCTCTGTAACAGTGGAACAAATGAACTGGTCATCTGTGTGCCCTGAAGGTCATTAAATCCCTCAGAGGCGTATACTATATCCTTACTGATAACATGGACACGGAACGTTCTCTCTCCCCCCTTGGCCCCACCGTATGCATTTACAGTTGGTCAAATTTTCCTCCTAGATTCTAAAGAACTTTATCTAAAATCAATTATATTTCTTAGTGCTTAAATGTTTGTTACCCAAAGTGAAGTGAATGGGAGTTTTGTCACAGGGCTGGGCCTTGGATTTTCGTTTATAACGGATTTTCGTTCGGCTTTGTTAAGACACAACAAATGAGGCTCTCTTGCTTTCCCTTACAAGGTCATTAGTGTCTTCTGTTTCCAGGGCAAAAAGATCTAATAGTTCAGTACCAGTCACTTCTACCCTCCGTGAATTCTGTCAGAAGAGCATTGACTTTTAGCTCTTCAATTTACAGTGCATATAGAATTTTCAAATTGTTGTTTGACTCTACTGAAGTTTATAATAGTGTTATTAGGATCATGTTATTTCCTTATAAAATTGCCTCAATAATTTGTTATTCTGCACCTTGGTTATGTGATCAAGTAAGATGATATGAATGCTGTATTCTTCTATTTCTAATAAAGAGCATTACTAGTGCAGTATGCTCTGAGGCACATACTGTCCTTTATTAGGAACACATTCCAACATTATAAAAGTCACCAAGCAATAATGAAATGTAATCTCTCTTGAGGAAGCATGATAACCCACTATTATGCTCATTTTTGTATGAAAAGAGCATGATTGGGCAGGAGAGCTAGTGTTGTTGAATACACCTTTAAACTGAAGCAGAGGTTTCATTGAACTACTTGGCTAATGACAATAAATTGTTAAAGGAACACCAAATACAGGTTTTGTTCCCATAGCACAAGAGTTCTAGGTTTTGCAGTGTAATCTAATTAAAACAAACAAACAAAACCAAACAAAAACCCAAACCAAAACGAAACACTTCAATGATCTGGCATGGGCAGGACTTGGAACTGGTGGTACCTGAGAGCAGTATCAGGGATCTGAAACCGGCGTCAGACAGCTGGACAAGGTGAGGTCCGCGGGCTGTCTGCATCCTGCTCCGAACAGCGGCCATTACTCGATGCTAGAGCAGAGCAGCCCAGCACACAGTGGGATGCCTTTTCTGGGTGCCTGGTTCCACAGGTCCCAAATACTTAATGTGGTTTGTGGCATAACAGTGAGAATAATTTTGACCAAAATATCACCACACGCAATACTATCATCTAAAAATTAGATCTTTCTTCCCCCAAAAGCTGGACACTTACGCACCAACGTGATTTCCTGATAAATAAATACTCCACACTACCCTGCTGCAGTTTTCTAGAAAAGCTATTCCAGATTGGTGCAGAAGTATGGTGGGACTCATCTGTTCCCTCTCTCCCTTCTCTTTTACCACAGCTGAGAATTTTTCTCTACAGTAGAAGTTCTGAGCTTCAAGATGCATGTAGATCACATCCCTTCACAAGGTCTCCACAGCAGCATTTGAGAATTGCACTCAAGGTTTGAGCAATTGGACTAATTACAACAAAAGTAGCATTAGAGGGGAAAATAATGTGTAATGTTGCAACATATCACCCCATTTTCAACAACAGGAAACTACTGAATTTCCTTTTTGTGTATTTTACTTTCTCTTTGGAGCCTGCCCACAATCCTCCTGTAAATGGCTACATTCTTCAAAATATGCAATGTCAAACCTTCTGAGAGCAGTTACATTGCTAGAGAGGACGATAAAAATGGCCTTTGTGATTTTAGGCAGATGAAAATGGCTCAGAAATTGTGTCCTGAGCTCAATCTCTTGCAGATCAATATATGTTCTTGTATCTCTCTACCCTTGCATTGCTCAAGGGGAAATACTTAATTTTCCACACGTATTTAGTTTCAGTGTTAACATAACAGAAAACAGTAATATTCTGATGTGGTTTACTATGGCATCGTTAGACCTTACCACTAAGACTGAATGTGAAGATCCTTAAATTGCTGGCATCAGTGTTCCTGTAAAGCCTGGCACGAATTCAGATGAGTGATCCTGCCAAAAGTCAGAGGAAAATATTCATCAGACAGATGATTATTTTTAATCACACTTTCCCAGTACCCATGGAAGCCTTACTTTATAAATGCCTACTGCAGGTTCAATGATAAGACCACTAAAATAGTTCTGATTGCAACACCCTAGCACGTTGAGTTTTTGAGTGCCTGTGAACCTGAATATTGATTCCCACAGCATACTTTCTACAGAGAAACTGTCCTTTTATGATAACAATGCCAGAGATTTTACCAGGAAAAATATCAGTGTATTGCATTATTAGTTTTAATAAACTGCATTAGAAAGACTTCTCATGGAAAAAAACCAAACAAACACAAATGCATGCAATTGGCCAACCCCAAATTAATGAAGCATACACTCACACACAGTTCATTTTAATTCCAGATCAAAGAGGTTTTGAAGTTCAACTAAATTTGCCTCCTAATAGTTTTAAGTATCAGGATTATCTCTCTTAACATCTAAAAAAACCCCATTCAGATTTGGCATTTAACAGCTTATTTGTATTGCAGCACTTCAGGGACAAGCAAACTTGTAATTTCTACCATATGGTGAATGTTTTTTTCATTAAAGTATTGAAATTTCTATATATAAAAAAAAAAAAAAGACTGAGGAAAACTCCAGCAAAAGTATTATTTTACCAAATACATCATCATCTTTGCTATTTACTTTTATTGTTAATGCACATTATACTGTAAATACAAATATATACATGTATACATTTTTTCATTAAAGTTTACATTGTTATTTTAAAAAAATTATTCAGATTACTTCTATTTAGGAGACCATGAAAACTATCTTGAAGTGAAAGCAAAGAAAAAATGGAATTGATGACAAGAAATAAATAGGCAGGTGGAGCAATGTTCCTGGGTTTTATGAACTGGCAGCACTCAAATCCAAGCTGCCTCTAAACAATAACAGCAAATTCAAGCCAGGAAAAAAACTGTAAGGAGCTAACATCAAGCTCTAAATAAATACAGGGGGTCTTCACATCTCTCCTCTTTTAACCAAGCTCCCAATGAAAATATTACCATTTTCACTATATAACAACAAATACCTTAGAGTAAAACTTTTCAAAGACATGTAAGAGAACTGGGTATTTAATCCCCTCAGGCAGTTTTGAAAAGTGCACTATTAATATACTATACAGATCCTTATACATCAAACAATTTCCCAGTGCACTTCACATTAATCTTTAATCTAGACACTTTAATCTTCAAATCTTCATACAATAATCTTCAATGAAAGGTTCTTTCTGGGAGTTTACAGTATATTTAACACAATTTAAAAACTGCTAGTGCATTGCCCTGGCTTTTAATACCCAGAGAATGTTTTATAAATTAGATCAACTACAACCTGGCCAAGGTTTCTGTATTTTTAATATCGTTGGAGGGAGATTACAACAAAAGGGTGCTGGAAGGAATGACTTAGCTGATTAAGCATCAGTTTGCAATACTTTAAATCACACCAGAAACATAGCTGCAGATCCCAGAGTTTATTCAGTGTTTCACTTTTTCCAAGGTAAGGACTAGCATCTCTGTGTATGTTACTGGGGAAAGCAGCACAGCTTACAGTGTGTACTCCTCTGTCTTGGCAGCTCTCTGTGTGCACATCTGGCCATAGACATAGTTTCCATATCTGTGTTTTTGCCAAAAATATTAACTGTTAGAATAGTGTGCCAGGCTCATTCTGCAGGGATAGAGCCATGACTTCAACTCCTCTTGGCCTTTACCGTTCCCTCCAGTGCTGTTTACTTTACCATAGCACCTCTGAGTTCTACTCATGGACCAGGACTTCATAGTATTAGCCCTGTCTAAGTTCACAGTGGAAAAAACTTCTAAGAATTAATACAGTGGTTTGAGGACAAAAGGCAATAGGTCAGTATGAAGTAAGAAGGAAAAAAAAAGAAGATAATAGCCATTATCTACAAGCAGCATTTTTTTTTTTGCAGTCAGCCTGGCAAAGGCACATTCTGTGGATAGATTTGAAGAAGCTGATTTGCAAGTATCTGAAGGGTTTTGACAGGAGAAAGCAGGAAGGTGCTGGCTTGAAAATGAAATTAAAGAGGAAATGGACACTGTGACTCAAACTGAGTTTGAAGCTGCTATTTTCATACTAAGAGACGACACAGAGAAAAGAAAGGACAAATAAGCTGCCTAAACGAGGAAAAGGAGAGACACATATCACCTGAGTGTTACAGTCAGGAAGCAATATGATCAAAACCAAACAAACACACACCCTAAGAAAACAAGTTTTCTAATTGCATTATTTGAGTCAGATAAGATTTTCTTTGTCGAGACTTGAAAAAACAAGTTTACAAGGGCAAGAAATTGAAGAGCCAATGTGGATGGCCAGGAAAGACCACATCAGACTTTACATGCCAGTTGGATTCGAGGTGGCAAAGAGAAATCTCCACTGAAGACAGTGCACAGGCAGTGAATTTGGGTGACAGATGAATTGACAGGTTGGTAATAGTCACCATGAGAAACAGTAACTGAGAGGGCTTCTGCGGAAAGAGTAATGACCAGTGTTTTAAACATGTTGGTTTGAGGTACCACTTCAATACTTACACACAAACAGACTTGGATTTTAGTTTAGGTAGGAAGAGGCAAGCCTGAAGTACAGAGGTCCACAGAGTTGATAGTCAGCCTTGTTAACATGGCAGCTCAACTTGTGCTTTCATGCATTATGTCTCACAGATAAGCTAGGGAGTCAAAACCTGACTTTCCTGTAAACTCCTGCAACTAGATAAGTTGACAATTCCTGGAGACTTGATAAGGCAGAATGATCAAAGAGCACAGGGAGGAAAGCCTAGTGTCATGGAAACCAAAAGTGGAAAGGATTACAGTAAGATTATCAAAGCTAAGTATGTACTGAAACATCTGATAGGTTCATATGGTCAGAGGTGGAGTACTGATTCTCTGACTGGACAGGAGAAAGTTACTACAGACTGGTTTGAGCAGTTTCTGCTGACTGCTCCTGGGAATTAGATGGCAGCGACTGTGTTGTGACTCCATGCATTCAGGGATGAAAGTGTATTAGAAGGGCAGGTGAGGTAAACACCGGGACATCCTGAAGATGTGAAAGACTAAGGTAAGTTTGAATTGTGTGAGAAAAGAGGAAGAAGACAATGAGGGATTGGAGGTAAAAGGGAATAAGATGGGGCCACTGCATAAAGGGGATGAACAGAGAAAGATAGCAGTTAGGAAACTTAATGACTGGTGACAGGCTAGAGAGCTATTTCAGGAACAAAGCAATGACTGAAAGGAGGAGTTATGAAGATGAAGATCACATATTTAACAGTTTTCACTGGGAAGAAATTGTCAAAATCCTTTTCAAAACAACAACAACAACAACAAAAGTAGTGGGAGAAGAGGCTTTGGGGAATGAGTCAAAGGTGGTGAAGAGGAGATTAGGACTGTGGGTGAAGATTTCAATTACAGTAGCTAGGCATCTAAAAGAATTGAGAGAGGAAAAAAGAATGACAGTGCCATGGAGGAAGTCATCTTGGTTACAGCATTTCTGCTAGAAATGCCCTGCTGCACAAAGCAACAAGCAGAGAAAGTATCTATACGAATGGTTGTCTTGATGGCTTTGAGATTCAGATGGAAGGCAGATGCTGAACTCAATCAATTCAGGAACACCACTTGCTTTTGTGCAAGGAGACCAAGGGAGGAGAGACAATAAAGAAGTCACTGGGCATTGTCCACCCTTGCTAGACCAAGTCATGAATGGGTCTCTAAAACTCTCACTGTGCCTGTCACAGATGAATAGAACTTGACATGTGAATGAGTTTAATTTACCACTGAGCTGCAGCACTCCAAAAATGATTGCAGATCCATAAAAGGTCTCTGAATACCCGGTTTACATTCAGACACAACTCCTGAGCTGGCTAAAAGATACAGGCATATTTGTCCCACTATGCTTTCTTCTCAGAAACATCCTACAATTTGTACTTTGAGGAAAAAACATATGAAATATTTCATATACATGGGACATGTTTCAGTGTGACAACATGAACATTCGACAATTTGGGTTCAAATCTCCATTTTCTTCATGGTGAAGTCCATTCCATATTCTAGGGATAGAAAGATGCATGCTAGCAATCCTATCACATTTTTGGTCATGCAGAATAATTGCAGCACATATAGTTTTGAGCAGAGGCAGCAAGAAGCCCCTCAAAGCATTGGCAGAAAAACAGCTGATACAATGTCTGAGAAAGATAACGTTCTAATTTATATAAGGCAAATTTATAGTCCTGGGAAGCAAGGAGAGCTTGGGGATAACAAGAGCAGAGCACTTTATGGTTCAGAAAGCTTAGTGAAAGTAAACCATTGTAAGACACTAAGTGTGGACTTTTTTTTGGATGAAGATATTTTCTTATTAATGATTCAGATGAGTTATATACTGTTTTGGCAAAGTCAGGAGTTGAGACCAAAAGAGAGAGAATGAGGGAAAAAAGTAAAAAATGCAAGTCAAAAAGCTTTAAGAAATATATTCCCAAATTCCATTCAAACATGTATCTAGAGGGGCACAGTTAGCTGAGAGGACAGAAATGATGATTCCCTAAAGATTTAATTTCTGTTGCAAATCACAAGGACCTCCATGGTGATGGCACCCATGACTTCATTACATCACGGATGGTATCATGCAGAACAAAGAGAAAGGCCTTAGCAAGAGAAACATTAATCTTGACCAGGCATTCACCAGATTTTTCAAAAATTTTGAGATGAGAAAGAGTAACAAATGGTTGAACTTATAATGCCCCAAAATTCACCACGAACCAAATACTTGCTTTTACATCTTATCATAGTCAACTTGTCTGAATGGATTACCATAAAATATTCATTAATTTACACATCCATTATATTAGTCTGTGTAAAATATTTATGACAACAGAACAAATCCAGTAACACCAAATATAACATTTTAGAATGGAATTTCATGCCATTTTTGCTCTCCTTCATGAATCTACTTTTGACTTATTTTCATGTCAATGCGTTGAATTTAAAACAAATTTTCCAAAATAATAGTATTTTTATTTCTTACACATACATTAAAAAGCTGCATCTACCTATCCACCTTGAATAAAAATTCATGTCCATGCTTTACTAAGAAGGAACACAGCTCAGTGTAGCAACATCTGCTAGTCCATCTAAAGTGTAGTAAAACACTGAAAAATTACCAATGGTTATTTCCCAGAAATAATATAAATCCCCAAATCAAATTGGTTATGTAACTCTAAAATATTACAATGTTTCATACAGCATATAAAAGATGCATTTTAAAGATTTTCCAGGAGTGGGGGGGGTGGAGGAGGTGTGGGGAGATGCAAGTTCTGTTAAACACTAAACTGCTTTTAATGCTATGTAATATGTGGAAGCAAGCTTAATCGAAAATCTGAAGTGATATAAAGATAAGTTCAGCCTTTAACAAGAATACCTATGGTGTAAAAAGGTCCATTGAGCCTAGGTGGATAAGTGAACATTTTCAACGCGTATTAGTTGAAGAAATGAAGAAGTAGAAGCAGATAATGGGTACTACTAAACCTGAATATTCTGAAGGCCTGGAAGAGAGAGAGAAAACCACTACCATGGAAACATTTTATAGATTACATTTTCTTCCCACTCAGAGAGTAGCAAGTCCCCCACTTCCCTTTAGAGAAAGCTTCTTATTGGCTGTGGTTATCATCTCTCGTAGGACAAAGGGGTGTTTTCGGAGACAGACTTTAAACAAGAACATCTGAAGTTCCCTGTAAAGTAACAACATCAGGACTTCACACAGTGGCTGTTCTCTGTCTTGGCCCCTCTACACCCTGCTAGAGCAGGAGGAGCCTGGGACTGCGGAACAGAAGAATGCACAGGTCTGTCAGGTCTGTCTTGGTCCTCCAAGGATGATTTTTTTTTTTTTTTTTGCATGCTTTTATTAGGCTGGAGTTTTTCATGATCCCTGAGAAATTGTAGGAATCAGTCTAAATATTCATTATAACACACCTGTAAATATTGTATGCACTTTTGTCCCACATTATTCTTAAAGCCCACTTAAATATAAGCATATCACTGCGTATGTATCTATAAATTGATATATAAATAAAGAGATGTTTATCCATTGCCATATGAAATGATTCCAGCATTTATTTAATCTGCTACAGATGTGTGTGGTAAAATGCCCAAGTTCTCTGCTATGCTCTCTCTGTCA
>NW_008612517.1:0-783 GCF_000691845.1 Merops nubicus | reverse complement strand
AGCAGGAAGCAGCTAATACCCCAGGCCAGGTACAGCTGAACCTATTTAAAACTGTATTCTTTTCCATTCAGATATTAGTAGTTTCTTCCACAACATTACTTTCCTCAGTTCTCCAAGAATTAGCTCTTTCCAAAATAATGCTGCTTTAGCTGCTGTCTCTACCTAGTCTCTATTCCAAAAGGATGCAATGCTTCAGATCTTCTAACTACCCAATATGTAAATTTAACGGAACTCAGGTCAATCAGTCAAGATCCTGAAAGCAGACAAAAATATCAAGGCAGAGAAACAACTTTACAAAGGAAAACTCCTGAAAAAAGTGTTTTATGATATCAAAATAGGTGACTCTAACTTTGAGCAGGTGGGTCTTTATATACTCAAAAAAAAAAAGTTTAGGGAGCTAATTGGGAAGAGCCTGCTGATTTCAAAATGCATGGAAAACCCAGTAATACTGACACAAGGATTTTTTATAAATAGCTATCACTTGTTTATTTTAGAATACTGATAAGGTATGATGTGTCATTTAAAATAATGTCTAATTGAACAGCTTTTATCACCTCTGTATCAAAATGTCCTTAGCATTGTATCGCAATTAGGCTTTCCTACGTTTGAGACTAACAGGCAGTAACATCTCTCCCCCATATTTCAAGATCTTGCCTTAAGTACAGTAATACATTAAAGCTTGAATGAGGATGTGTGTGAAAACCCATGCTTGCATTTCATTAACTGTACCACGACCAACTGTATGTCTAGAACATACTCTATATCAGGGGGCAGCTGGAATCA
>NW_008612516.1:0-5415 GCF_000691845.1 Merops nubicus | reverse complement strand
ACACGGCACCGGCCGGGCCGTGGGCTGCCCCCGCGCTCTGTCCTGAGCGTGGCCCCCGCCCCGCTCCCGGGGACCATTAACCGATGAACCCTCCCCGAGCCGAAGGCCGGGAACGCCGAGGGGAAGGCAGGCGAGAGCGTGGTCCCCAGTCTGGGTTCTTTACCCGGGGTGCAAAGAGCCGAAATGCAGAGTCCGGATACTTCTTCCACTCCAGTTTCACACAGAGAAGGGCGCCAGGAGATCATTCGCACCCGCTTACAGCTAAACAGCCTATTTAAATTATAAACACTCCTTATCCTATAAGCACACCCCTGTTTGATACCCATTGGACGATTCTTTGTTCGCCTCGACTTAAATCCAGTGTATGTTAAATGTACTACGCATGCTCCGTGGGTAGGGGTCTTTACTAGGAGGTGGGCAACTTAAGCACTGGAGGTGTGGTTTTTACACTATAATGAGCTAAGTTCATCTAAAGGACACAACTTGAGCATTTCTTGTAATATCTCTGGGCACATGATCAGAGGGAGTTTCTTGTACCTCGATTCAAGGTTCATCAGTTTCTCTCTTTGTTTCGTAAGGCTCTGCTGCCTTCTACATTTTTATCTCATCCCAGAGACTAGTCTTTTAGAATGTGTCTTCTGTTTTGATTTCTAATCTTACAGCAGGAGGGTGGGAGTTGCTCCCAGTCTCTCCACCGAACCCTGCCACATGAAGATCTCCTGTGCAGCAGTTTTAATCATGCCCTCCACTGATGTAAAGACCTCAGGGTGGGCCACAGGCCAGCTGCCCACCAGACTCAAGTGACGGTACACTGGACCTGCAAGTCTTTGGAAGAGAAAAGTTGATCCTCCTCCCCTAAAAGGGGCTTGCAGAGCAGTGAATGGAAGTGTAGATGGGATGTCAGTCTCTCTCAGCTTCATCTTGTTTCACAGGGGCAGCACAGCAGTACCTGGAGAAAGTTGCCCATGCTCCATCCGCTGCTCCAGCAGGCTGAGTGCCAGCAAACCCCAGCACCTGCTCAACAGCATTATCCTGACAGATTCCAACGAAGGCAAGAGTCTAGGGGGTGCTCCTGTTAGAAATTCAACCCAAGCTATGACAGAAAATAAATGATAACACCTTGCCCACTGTTATCTATTTCTGCCAGTAGCACCTTTATGCACTTGGGCACTCTCAGGACCTGCAAAGCTGCCCTACTTCACTACAGAAAGTTTCCAGGCCCTAGCTTAAGCCACATCACCTTGTCTTTCATGATGAGCAAGTACAAGTGTAAAGCCTGAGGTTACTCAGCAAGTCTCAAGCCCCCTCGACTGTGTCCTGATGCACACTAAAATCAAAAGACAACACCCAAAAACATTGGCGCTTCACTGCTGATTCTTTACTAAATAGCACAGAAAAAGGAGTAAGCTCAAGAAGGGAAGACAAAGGCTACAGCACACATGCCCATAACAGAAAGGAGGCTGGGAGAGAGAAGGGAAAGGTAGAGTCAGCATTGGTTCCTAGGGGATCTCTGGTGAATGCAGAACACACCTCAGTGTCAACAACGAACAGCCTGTGTCCCAGCTGCAGGCCATCTCCTGCCCATGCTCTCTGGGAAGTCTCAGCCTCTTGCACCAGCAGTGTAGCTGTTGAGTAAAACTCACCCCAAACTCAAAGCCTGCCCCTAAAAGCCAGCGGTGTATCCAGCTCCACACCCCATGCCCATGAGCAAACGAACCCGTGCAAACCCTGGAGATGCTGCAAAGCACACAGAGGCCATTGTGCCCATGCCAAGGACTGGCAACAAAGTGGACAGTCCTTTGTCTGGGTGGCGAGGCTGGCTGCCAGCCACCCACATCCAGGGAAGGCAGGGGGGAGTGTGGCCTGGACAAGGGGCTGGGGGCTGAATCACAGAATCATTAAAGTTGGAAAAGACCTCTAAGATCATCAGGTCCAACCGTCAAACCAACACTACCATGACCACTAAACCAGGCCCTGAAGTGCCATGCCGCTGCCTCCCAGAGCCGTGGTTTTCCCCAGGAGCAGCAGCAGCAACTGCTGCTCGCCTTCCTTTTAGGCTCTGGGACTTTGCAAACAGTCTGGCTGTTGCAGAGCAAGCAGGGCAGGTTTTTTTTGGAAACAAAGTTTCTTAGCTTTCCTATTCCCAAAAGCATCTTTCCCCCCAAACCGACCCACCGTTTGACGGCCATGAAGTGCCCAAGGTAGTCTGTGTTACCCCTTTAAATGCAGCAGTGCTGTAACAGCAGGGAACTGAGACAGATTAGATAGATAGACAGATCAATAGATCAATAGATGGAGCGATTGATTGATCAATAGAGGATGTCCATACACTGTGGGCAGAATTTTTAAGTGAAGAGTTCCCACCAGTGAGGCCTTGCCACGTCCCTGTGTCAGAGCAGAGGCATGAAAGCACTAAGGTCATGAGAACGCTTCGTGCCGTAGCAGCGCGTCACCTCGGCGCCTCTTCTAAATCAAAAATTTTGAGTTTGTCATTGATGTCACAATGTATGGAAGGAATACAGGACCCTGGTATGTTTGCTTGGGTTACTGCAAGGATTTATCCTTAGCCAATGTATGAGAAGATGTACACTGATTTTTCTTCACCTCAGTGGCAGAAATTTGGTTACAGCTTCTTAGGGATAGAAACGTCCGAATACTTTGCTCTTCCTGCACCTCTGGACTCCTGTTGGATAAGCTGATGGACCCATCAGATTGCAGTGCTGTAGTGTGCATTTCATCAGAACATGAGGAACAGCACAGAGATGGGCTGGAGATGTGACAACATCTATGAAGAAAAATATTTGCTGCATTGGTTTCCTTTTAACTCTCAAATAATGCTCTGTTTAGATGATATTTTCAGAGCAATGCCAAGCTGCTACAGGATAATTTAACACTATCCCCCCACACTCCCCAAAGCCTACGGAATTGTCCTTTCATTTCTAAATAGCTGCATGTGCCCATGAAGGAGCTGGAAGAAAAGATGCTAATGAATTAGGCTTGTTGCACAGTGCACAGGGAAGCCTTAACAATGAAGGGCTACTAAATTTCTCTTGTATCTTTTTGTATCTCTGAAGAACTATGGGGTGGTTTTAAACCTTGGCAAACCAAGGTCTTTAACAGAAGAGGCTGTCAGAGACACTCCTCTGCTAACGTCTGACAAGAGGTCCAAAAATCTGGGTAATTCCTACAAGATGCTAGGCATTTTACTCAGAAGAAGAATACTTGGCTCTGTTTCTGGAAGACTAAATATGGTTGTCAGGAGGAGAAACTGTCCTGGGTGGCCCTGGCTGGGTTCTGGCTTGGAGAAAGGTTTTCCCTAGGCCTAGTGCAGACTAGAGGACTTGCTTGCTTATTCATCAAGGAGACTACTATGTGGGGTGTGTCAAAAAGGGAAACGGGGCTCTGTGTGTTTTTAGAACCAGCGTTTCATAGGAAAATTGAGATGGGAAGGGATGTGTGGAGGTCTCTACTCCAAACTCCTGCTCACAGCAGGGCTAGCCCCTGACCTAGATCAGGCTGCTCAGGGCCTTGAGCTTGTCCAGGTGGCTCCTGAACACCTCCAAGGGGGATATGCCTATTTTCTGCTACTACTAACCACTCCAAATCAGCCTAGTGTGTGGTTTTACCTAGCAGCAATTTGGCTGTGAGGATTCCTGAGTGGGGAAGGGGAAATGGTTTGTCACCTTTGGGAAGGCTGACAGCACCCATGTCAACCCTCTTCAAAGCCCTCTAGAATCCTGCTCCCGGTCACATCCTCCACAACTTGTCCTCAGCGAGCCATAGACCCAGAAAAGGGCCTGACCAGCTGCACTTGTCCTCAATCACTCATCATTTTTCATCACTCTGGCCAAAAACTGTGGCCATTAGTGGAGATGCTGCTTTTCGTCCACAAGTAAACCCTCAGAAGTCAGGATTAAACAAACGCAAATTGTCATCCTGCCCCCTGGTCCTGCATCTTTTGTGAATCACCTCCACTGTCTTTTCACAACCTGAGACTGCAGGCTTTACGGGAGCCAGGCCAGCTTCATCTGGCTTCTCAAAATAACACTGAACTAGTAAGATTTTCAGAAGGCATTGGGAACCACAGGGATCTGGATATTTTGTTTAGAATCTAGAAAATACGGATTTTGACAAGATCTTCCACCTTCATGAATCATCAGTTTGGCCTCTAAGGGTCACACTCATGAGCTTGAGATGCAGGGCTGTCAACTCCTAAGGTAACAGTCTGAAGCAGCCATGACAACTGCAAACACCACTGCTTCAACATCAGCAACAGTACTCATTCTAGTTTTATGGGCTCAGCTTGGTGAGAGACTTTGTGAAGCAGATAACACTTACATCTGCATTTGGGATCAACAGGGTATTCTCTTAAACATAGCACCTTGGCAAAATAATATTCTGAAATACTTCGGACTGACCACCCAAAATCAGTGGGCATTTTTGCCCATGTTAGCCATGGCTTTTTAAATCCCCTACTCCACGTATGGAAACCAGAAAGTCCTAGGGAACAATAGCACCCCGGGATTACCGCTGACAGGGAGAGGCTCTCAGCAAGGGTCATGACAAAGAGGTAGGTTGTGGGGAAGGGTGGATGAAAGAACAAATGCGGGTTACAGACATGAGGCCTGCTTAGGTTGTGCAATGGAGCACCGTGTGCCAACAGGGCTGACTTGGGAATGAGAGGCACCAAGAGCAACACTAAGATAAATAGAGAGGCCCCAAAACGGCACAGTGCCCCTGGGAAAAGGGTGCAGACCCATCGGGAGCCATCAGCTTATAACGGTGTTGCAGGGACATTGTTACTAATCTTGTTTTAAGTGTTTGGGTGATTAGCACTACAAAACAAACAAACAAACAATCAAACAAAAACAACAAAAAAACAAACAAGAGGAGATGAATACATCTGTATTCAGTGATGAATTTGGATGCAGTACAGTAAACAGCGCTTGGAGCCATGTAACGGACAATAGGCATTACTGAATAAAAATCCGTTGAGAGAGCACCATCCAGCCTGGTCACTGAAAGGTCCTGCCAAGGAAATATTTTGTGATTATACTCAAAGGCCACCAGAGTGGGATACGAGGACTCGCCCACAGGCATACAAAGTCTCTGTTATTTAAACGTGCAGAGAGACGTGCCGTGCGATGCAGTGGGGGTTCTGCCCAAACGACCAGCCTCAAGTTTCTGCACCTGGTCGGCAAGGGCAGCATTTGGTCACTCGTAGCCTCTCCCTGGCTGGCGCTCCCCCGCTCCAGCTGGCCACGCTCCCGCAGACGTCAGGGGCAGCGCTGTAGCTGAGCTGGACCTTCCACGGACGTGCCGGGCCACAAACCGGGCGGGCTCCCCCTTCCCCCCAGGTCTTCCTTCAACGGCAACTTCTCCAAAATGGCCATGTCCGCCCTCGGCGGGGCTGAG
>NW_008612515.1:0-4187 GCF_000691845.1 Merops nubicus | reverse complement strand
CTTGTCTATTAATGTTGTAACCTTCTCTGCATATAAGTGTATGGAAATCCAGCTGCAGACCCAGGTTAGAGATTTCTTTTGATAAATGTTATGTTTCATTTTAGGAATATGGAATCTTCTCTTTTTATTTTGCATCTGAAGGTATCTGCACACAGATAAAAGAAGGCAAGTGTGAGAAGGATGTGTGTCTAGTACTTTGTAATCAAACTAAAATGAGCAAAGCAGGTAAAGTGGGATGGACTGGAAAGTCAGTATTATGTTTTGCCCTTTGTATAAACCTGTAAGTAAAGCGGACTCTCTGCTTTTTAAAATGCACTCTGAAATTGGTTGAAACCAAATATGTCTGAGCAATACAGCACATAGTGTTGTAGTAGTTGTAATATTGTAATGGGTACTCACCAGCCTCATGTAGTCCAGAACAAAAGCATGCAAAAACGATGTTATGCAGAACAGTAATGGCTTATAAGGGCTTTGATGGCAAGAACAGTGTCAGGAGAAAACCTGACAACTTTCATACAAAGAGGAAACTGAAGTGGTACTTTCTAGCTCTCAATGCTGTTTGGATTGTTAAAGCCCCTCTTAACTGTACAGAAAAGCCCATGAGCTGTGGAGCTCATTGAGATAACATAGCACATGTGGTATTTAAAAAAAAAAAAAAAGTGAAAACTGTGAATAATGAAGGCATATTTGAGGAGAATGTGCATCTGTTATGTTGCATTTGAAATTGAATAGGCAAAGGAAGAGATTAGAGAATATAGGTAAAACTACTGTCCAGGATATACTGGAAGTTGAAAAGAAATTTGAACCTTGACTATTTGAAGGAAAGATTTGTAAAAGAACAGAAATTGCAGGCTGAAAAGGAAAGACATAAAGAGAAAAAAAAAAAAAAAAAAAAAAGAGATAGTTTTCACTTGCCTCAATTAAAGAATACAATGCATATTGCGTTTCCTGATTGAAATTCAAGCTATTCTTTTCAGTAGTTTGAGGCTTAATTTAATGGAAGCATTGGATAGTGTAGATTGGAGAGGGCTTCTCTCAATCTCTTTTCTTGCATTCAACTTTCCTTCTGTAATTTATGTACTTACAGATAAAACAAAGATGGGAGTTTATAGCTTGCTATTGATTAAACTTCTTTTCCAGTTGATTTAATTAGGTCCTTTGCTCCTTGAAAATCTGATCTGAAGCTTAGATACAGATACATTGCTTCAGGCATTCAGGCTAAGGTGATGGAAGGAAGCAATGAGCCCATTGTGAATGCCTTGGAGTGGGGAGCAGTGGGGGAAGCCAGGCAGCAATCAATCAGCACTGCTTGCCTTTCATAGAAAACTCTCTGGTGCTGAAGTTACTGTTGGGATCAGAGACATGTAAATGAAAGCACAGGTAGCTGTATAAATGCAGACTGATTAAGTAGGTTATTTGGCAATTTCTGTATACATTTGTATCCAGTTCATACAGGTTGAAGATTGTGGTGTGTTTTTTTTTATGCTGGTGGTCTTTTTTTTTTTTTTTTTTTAAGTTGTTTTTCTTCTCTGAACATGATTAAAAAGAGAAATAAGAGCAGGCTGGAAGGCCTGCCTTCTACTGAGACATGATTAAATGAGCTTTATGTACCATTATTTTAAATGGATGCAAGGACATTCCTAGGTGTGTGTGACCTTTTGGCCATCTAGCAAAAGAACTGTACTATAAAGCAAGATCCACTGATACTACAGTAAAAATAATTAATTTCTATCTGACAGTAGTTATTTTTAGAAGCATGACAAGTGATGAAACTACAGTTAATGACTATTTCTTTCTAGCAGCTTAGACTCTTTGTGGAGGCTCTGTCCATATTTAAGATACTAATTTTTCAATTCATTAGTATTCTTAGTCTTTCAAGAGCGAATATAAAACAATCTTTATGCTCCCTACCTATTTTCCCATGAGCTATTTAGCCACAACTCTGTATTTACAGGCTATAATTCTCACCCTAGAAAAGGAACCTATTACTGCATATTTAAATGAAGTCAAAATAAGGAAGATCAAATAAGATTACCATATTTCCACAAAGTATTTTAAGAAGTTTCTTAGCTCAATAGGCTGCACACTTCCAAATAACCGTAAGTTATTTCAAATTCCAACTATCCCTATTAAAAGGCTGAAATGTATATGAAAGGGTATAAATCTAAGCTCACTTAAGAACTGCCTGTACAGTACGGGAACTTTAAATAGGCTCAGATGGAGCATTATGAAGCAGATGGAGCATTATGATATAAATGGTCTTAGAAGAATTGTGTTTACTACTGCTATAGTGTACAATGCCCATTGAGGAAAATGATCTTCCTTACTTCAGACATTGTAAAGTATAGAGATATTTTGTTTCTCAGACACTAGAGCTTGAAATGTGAAAACAAGTGAATATCTTCTTTTTGGTAAGGTGACAAGCAAGAGAATGGGGAATTAGTGGCTGCAACTGTGGGGAAAAGGGAGATCGTTTTCTCATGTGTTTGTAGTTGGAGCATAGGCTTATAGGATGAAGAATGTTCAAACCAGTATTTGGCAGCTAGTTCAACCTCCTGCAGAAGACAGGGATAACTTCAAATGCACGTTCTTGATATTTTGTTCTATTTCATGGATATTAAAATAAAGATCTTGACTTAATCCTGTGGCAAATTTTCAGAATTCAGCAGGTATGAAAGAAAGACTTGCTTTTTTTTGATGCCCACTACTGTACTAGCAAGACTCTACCCATTTCACTGAAACATGTCATACCCACATAATAAGTTGGAGGAGGGGAGAGCAAAGGAGAGAGAGAAGACCCACCTGTCTTCAGCTGCTTCAAGCTCAACATGAGCAAATTGATCCAACCGTTGTGGATGCGGAAAGTCTTGCTGTGGAGACAGGGAGGTCCAGATCTTTATTTCTGTGGGTCTTATTTCCCTTCTGTGCTGAGCACAGCAATGCATATACTGACACAAAACCCAGCAGAATGGAGTGGGTGTTGCTCCCTGGAAGAGGAAATGCACCCCCTGGGCTGGAGTCCTTGGGCACGGACATGCCACCAGCCCTGAGCGATGACATGGTTGTGGTTGCATACATTAGCTTTTGTGCCTTAAGTGTCTCACCTCTTAGCTACCTGGCAATTTTTTCCCTATACAAAGTAAACTTGAAATAAATAAAAGAGAGAAGGAACTCTGTACAGGCATAAAACAACAGCAGTTTTTAATTTGCCTGACCTTAAACATGGGGACCAGTGGAGATGCACGATGTTCCGTGGAGCCTTCCCCTGCGGATGTCCAGTAGGTGACATTACAAAAGATTAAGTATTTCACAATTTCTGATTACGTTTATAATATTTTTTTAATTTATTTTTCATTTTTTTCTATTCCACTGAATTATGTAGAGTTGACATATAAACACACAAATAAATAAGAGGAACTCTTACCAATACTAGCTTGTGAGTTCTATCTTCCAAATGCTGCTTTGCTTATTCTGACTAGTCATAGAATCTCATAAAATACCTCCAGATATTTTGTTAATCTTTTTTTTTTCCTTTTACTACCCTCACTACCAGACAGTATCAGCAAGGATTAACCATTTTACTAGAGGAAGAGAGATAATTGTATGAAAATGGTGAGAGAGAAAAAAAAATATTAACTGCTGACAGAATTTGTTAGTAATTTAATATTGTCAATGCCAACCATAATTGGAAAAAAAGGCCTACTTTTTCTAGGGTCAATTGCTGTACCCTCTCCCCGGCCCTCCCTCCAAAAAACAAAAACAAAAACAAAAACAAAACAAAAAACCCAAACCCAAAAAGCATTTTTTTGTATGGACTGGATTTTGTGTTCCCAGTTCTACTCTTAACACTTCGGGAACCATGTCACCTTCTGTTAGCCTTGCAGGTCACTGATGTTGCAGTGCTGACCAGGGGGCGTACTTGTGACTTGAATTTTGCCCTGAATCGTAGAGAAAGCAGTTAAAATCTTCTCAGAACATAACTTTTGCACATAGGTCTTCATTTTATTGCAAAAATATCCTTGTTAAAATAAATCGCAACACCTTGTATCTTTTCACTTCAAGATGTCTAGAACAAGAATAATGTATCTTCAAGATTGATTCAGTATTTGGAATTTATTTTGGAAAATAAAGAAGTCTTGTAAGATGGGACATGCCTGAGCAACCTAGTGGCCTGCTATGAGAAGGTC
>NW_008612514.1:0-3214 GCF_000691845.1 Merops nubicus | reverse complement strand
ATAGCTGGGGGCAGTAGGTGGTTTGTGTACATCGATAGGTTGTAGCTTGTGTTCTGCAGAGGGCTGCTGAAGCAAGACAGCTTGTTTTTGAGGGAGTGATACTGGGAGTCTGTAAGAAGCAGCTCTTTAGGGGGTTCTATTCAAGTTGTTACAGAATGTATGTATTTCACACTGCCCCTCAGTCAGTGTTTATAAATAGCATCTTGAAAACGTATTTTTTACTTTGGGAAATAGCGATGTCTGAGTTCCTCTTGTGTAGTCAATATGAACAAAATTCTTAAGCAGACCTAAATCAAGGGAAACAGAAGGATTTGACAAACCAGTATGTGATTGTTGTAGTTGTCAGTGTTGCAACACACAGCAGACTTCTTAAAAGAGAATTTACTATTTACTACTTCTGGTTTTTGTGTACAAAAATGAACAGCTACAGTGAGTATAGAATTGTCTATTAAGCAGCTTGACTTCCCTAAGCAATTAAAAATACTGATATCTGTTGTAGGGATATATAGTTAACATGTAAGTGTCAGATGTTTGAATGTTGATTTTTTTTGTGTGTTAATAGGTAGACACTGTCCAGGATACATGGGGAAACTCCAATCCTACTTGTGTGGATTCTGAACTAAATATGAAAATATTAATTGGCAGTATTACCTCTGTCTGTAAGGATGGTGGCTATATTAATCAGAATACTTTTTTTTCCATGGAAGACGTCTGTGAAGGTCTGTAGGTGCTTTCTTGTTTGCTCTTCCTTAATTTTTTTTTATATGTACAATAGAAATATCTTCTGATATAACTCGCAGTTGACATGGTAGATAAGTTCTAATAGTGTGTATGTAGTGGAACACACACAGGGGTTTGGGTGAAGAAAGCTGCCTGTTCTTGCTGATAGCCTGCATGCAGCTGTGTAAGCATAAGTTACATGTAAGCAAGTGTATTTTTCTACTAACATCTCTTGTGTAGTTTGTCATAACCTATTGGGAGAAGAGCTGCAAAGAGAATTTTGGGCTCAGTGCATCTGAATAATGCATTGTTCTGGCTGGTCATTTAAGTTAAGCTAGTTCAGTATGGGAGTAATTCAGATGTCACCAGTAGCAATTAAACTTGAGAGATGTTCTGTTTTACACAGGTTTCGAACCTTGGCAAGGTGACTGGGTGGAAGCAAAATATTTTATTAACCCAACAACACAGAACAGTGAAGCAGTTGCTGTAAAGCCTTTGAGATATAAGCAAGTAGACAAGGTGAATGTTCTGCACGTTGTTTTTGGCAAGAGGAATTTTGTGTGGAGTTTTGAAGGTGGTTTTAAGTTATTAGTATTGTGTTAGATCTTTTAGAACACATCTTTAATTAAAAGATAAAACGTACCAACTCATCTGTGTATAGGATTATCTCTAAAATACCAAAGCTTTTTCAAATGTATACATATTTTGGTTCAAATAGGAAGAGTAACTAATTTACTGGCTATCAGTTGTTGACCTGGGTGCTTGCTGTTGTTTCAGTTACACTGATTGTAATGAAGATGTGTGGATTTTCAAACTAAGAAGTAATGACTGTGGAATTTTTAATGGTTTAATGTTGTTGGGTTTTTTTCAAGACAAAACACTTGGATACAGCCATTGTCCCTTTTTTTTGTTTGTTTGTTTTAATGAAAATATCTTACCTCTGGGAATACATGTATTAGGTTTATGGTTCCTTGTATTTGACTTGATGTGCAAATTTTATTCAATATATACTTAAGTATAGGAAAAAAACTCTTTCCTTATGACTGCTAGCATTGAGTATAAATTAGATAAATTGATAAGTCACAAGACAGGTGTCATGATTAAATCAAACATACATATTGTAGCTGCTAGCTTAAGCAGATAATATGAAGTAACTTGGAATAACAAACTGTTACAGGTTCGCATTTCCAGCATCTATGGAAGAAATGGTACAGTAGACGAGAATATATTTTTCACTTTGGATTCATTGAGACTTCCTGATGGCTATTCACCTTGTAGACATGACCTGGTGAACACGATTGTGGTGGAGAGCAATCAGTCATGTTATATTTGGAGAGCTCTCTGCTTGGTGCCAGTCAGCCAGGATGGGTAACAGTCATTCTTTCTTTCTTTTTCCATGTAATAATAACTAGAGATTAATTGTAATTATGCAGATTAAATTTTGTTGCATCTCTTAAGCAAGAAATACTGTGAATTCTTCACTAGTTGACTTGAAGATATGATAGATCATTGGGAGGATTAGCATGTGATATGATTTGGCCCTTGCTTTTTCTTCCTTTCCAGAAGGTGGGAACATCTGTGCCTACTAAAGAAGCAAAAACAAGAGCAGTTGATGTCAGGGTTGTTGCTAGGCAAGGAAGGAATTTCATATTGTTCTGTCAGAGAAATGCCAAGCTCACACTCTTGCCGTGTGTTTCCTCCAATCTGTGTTCTTCTAGTGAGGACTTTACTGTTCAAAAACCATTCTCAGCAAAACATTTAAAATGGATATCTCCTTATTCCGATTTGCTGAAGTGTAGTGATTCTTCAGATATCTGTCCTAAACTGAATATTTCCATGATCTGAACAACAGAGATTCCTTGGGCTTAGGAATATCTAACTGAGAGGGTGTGCAGGCACTTCAGGTGGTGTATGTGATGTGGGAAGGATCTGGACAGATTGCAGAAAAGGCTGGAAAAAGTAGATTATGTTCAGTGTGGAGAAGCAGGAAAATGCTGTGAAATAATCAACCACACAAATGTAGAGTGGGCTACAGACTGGTCAGTGGCAGTTCTGCAGCAAAGATCCAGAGTTTGACTGGTGAGTTTGTCTGAGAGTTGCAGATTTCACAGGTAATAGTCCTGTTCATATACATTTGGGCTGTATTTGTATTTCACAGGACATTTGGTGCTAACAAGGCCTGGGTAGGATTGCGGAGTCTGATCCAGCAGGCCAAAAATAAGTTGTTGACTAATTGGAAAGTCCAAAGGAGAGCAAAAAGGACGTTGGGATACCTCTCAAGCATAGTCTTTGGGAGAACTTGCCTTGTTCAATCTCTAGGAAATGTGTCTTAAGAGTGGTACCTGTGTCTTCAGAAGAACCATGAAGTGGAATCATGGAACAAGCTCTTTTCATTGGCAATAATGGATATGATAGGTTTAAATTGTACAGAGATGAACCTTGAAGTGTTTACATCACTTTGCACAACAGTATCATAGACTCCTTTAGGTTGGAA
>NW_008612513.1:0-2797 GCF_000691845.1 Merops nubicus | reverse complement strand
GGATCCCCTCCCTGCCCTGTGCCCAGGGGCCTGGTTGACCCTGATGAGGTTGTCCTGGGCCCACAAGCCTGTCCAGGTCCCCCTGGCTGGATCCCTTCTCTCCAGGGTGTCAGCCCCAAGGTGTGAAGGTCTCATGGTGCTGCCTGGTGTCCCTGCTTCTCATCAGCACATTTCCCCAATTACTCTGCTGCCATTCTCATGGACCTGATGAGAAATTCTCATTTTCTCCCCCAAGAACCACAGCTGCTCATCCCTCTCTCACATGGGTCAACATCTGGATCCATTCTCTGAACAACAAAAGCCTCTTGAGCCCAGTTTGTTGCAAACATAGGAAAAAAAAAACCCTGTAAAATTGCTCCTGGAAGAGCCAAAACAAACCTTCCCCAGCTTGAAGCTGGAAGGGAGATGTGATTGCAATGTTTCCTTGGCCTCCTCCTGGCTTTCCAAAGCTCTTCCATGGTGCAAGTGGCACCCTGGGGTTTGTGGGAATCCTGGTGTTTGGATGATTAGCTGAGGAGCACTCTTGGATTTGCTGCTGTCCCTTGGGAAGCTGCTGAGCACAAGATTTTCCTAGAGGAATTCTCTGCTTTGGAACTTCTCCTTGGTGTCCCAACGTTGGAAGCTGTTGGGTGGGTGTCTAAGCTCCTTCCACGTGAAGGTTCATGGCACAGTCCTCAACAATTCCCCACAGCTCTGCTGGGAGCCCAGCAGGAGAGAGTTGGGCTGGGGCAGCTGAGAGGAGAAGGCTCCAGCTGGGGAGACCTGCTGGGGGCTGCCAGGACTGCCAGGGGCCTGCCAGAAACCTGGGGGGGACTTTGGAGCAGGAGCTGTTGGGACAGGACAAGGGGGGATGGTTGGAAACTCCAAGAGGGAGATTTGGACTGGAGAGAAGGAGGAAATTGTTGGTGCTGAGGGTGCTGAGCCCCTGGCCCAGGCTGCCCAGAGAGGTGGTCACTGCCCCATCCCTGGCACCATCCCAGGGGAGGTTGGATGGAGCTCTGAGCACCCTGCTCTAGCTGCAGATGTCCCTGTCCCTGCAGGGGTGGGACTGGGTGACCTTTGACAGGTCCCTTCCCCCATTTCTATGACCCTATGAGTAAAGAATCCCCGTGCTTGCAGGTGCTTTATCAAGATCATGCTTTAACCACACCAAAATTCCACTTTCACCTGCTGGAGTTTCATTTCCAGCACGTGAGCTGCCAAACATTCCACCAGACCCATGGAACAGCCACTCAGGTGAGCAGGGGAAGGTGGAGGAGAGAAGCAGCAGCTCTCCTGAACCCTTCCCACCCATTCTTCTGCCTCATTAGTCCTTCTTCCTCTGCCACCTAGATCAAAACATGGTGTTGGACTAGAGGAGGTCTCTAGATTTGAGGGGCAGCCTCCCCAGGGACAATCCCTGCCCTGCTCCTGCTGGCCACACCAGTGCTGGCCCAAGCCAGGATGCTGGTGGCCTCCTTGGCACTCTGCTGAGGGTCAGTGGCTGGTGGGAGCTGCAGATCCACACTAAAATCCACCCCAGCACCAAGCAAACCTCTAGTTCCTTATCCTCAGGCTAGAAACCCCCTAAACCAGCACAAATTTAATCCTTTGGGAAATAAAACCAACCCCAAACGACCTCAAAACCCCCCTCAGAATCCCAAAATTGCCAAGGACCTGGAGAAAAATCAAGCTGGGAGGAATTAGGGGTGGAATTAGTGGATTTTTTTTTGGAGAAATAATGATTGTGCAGAGAGGATGGTTTATTTTTGGAGTTTTTTGGAGCAACCTACCTTTTCTTGCTGGCAGGGGCTGCACTGAATATGGGGTAGACAACAGCAGGAGAAGGAGGTGCTGGAAAAAACAAGTGGAGTTGTTGTTGTTTGAAATCATTTGGAGTTGCAGAACAGACAGAAAGAGAAATTCAAAGACCAGCAAGCCCTCAAAATGCCAAAGAGCAGCAAAAACTGAGCTCTGGAGAGAAGAGATTTAAGGGTGCTGTGAAGCTTTTGATGCTGCAGGAGAAGAAAGTGACACTTCTGAGTCTTACCCAGCCCTAATTAGCTGGGATTGGAGGTAATTAATGTCACTTCAGTGCTATTTCTCAGCTCCTTTCCCTTTCTTCCACTGGAATTGTGAAGCAGAAATTTCTGCTGGAGTATTTTAGCATTCCCTTGGCTGTTAATTAAGAGGGTTTATCAAGCAGAGCTCTCTCCATTTTCCACTATTTTGGCTGTGCTAACCTAAACCTGATGTTTTTTTAGGTGCTGGACTTCCTGCTCTCCTGTTTTCACTGAGTTCAGAGGCTTCTTAGGGAGTGGGACTAGATGAGCTTTAAAAATCCCTCCCAGCCCAGAGCATTCTCTGATTCTATCAATTAGGGAAACACAGGAAAATAAATTGAGGAAAAAAGGCCCAAATTGCCTTCAACAAACACACCACAAAACAGGACACAATAAAATCATCTTCTGTTAGCATCAGGAGTGGAAAAGATCACAGGGAGTGATGAAGAGGACACTAATGAAGAGTCAGCAGCCCAAAAATGCAGCTTAGAGGGGTCAAGGCACTTTTTGGGGAAGGCTGAGCTGGCTGCTGAGCTTTGGGAAGGTGATGGAGCAGGTGGGAAAGAGCCAGAGGAGCTGGAGAGCACAGAGCAGAGGCTGCAGCACTGAGCAGGCTGCTCCTCAGCATGGCAGGAGGCAGAAGTGGAGCTGCCTCTGCTTCACATCCTCACCAGTGGCCTGGGTGAAGAGATGGAGGCACCTCAGACACTCTGCAGGTGACACCAAGCTGGGTGGGAGGGTGGATCTGCTGGAGG